>NW_025062489.1:970000-1265000 GCF_018153295.1 Drosophila grimshawi | reverse complement strand
AGAGAGGGACTTTTATTTTTTTCAAATCTAGTTCGATTTGTTTATATAGAAATCCATATAGGAATCGAAAATAAATACCAGAAACTAGCTGCTAAAAATATTGAGCTTGGTTTATTGTCAAATTTCCCTTCAAAAAGTGTGCAACACTCAAATATCGATCTCGATTATCGATCAAATGAAATAAACTTGACCTGCGGGGGGTATACAGATGGACAGATGGCTATATTGAATCGTCTGTTGTTCCTGATTAAGAATATATATATGCTTTATGGGGTCAGATATGCTTTCTTCTGCCTGTTTTAATGGGTTCAGGGTATTATAGTCATATGCAATTTGGAAACAAATTTGTCTCTAACAATCTTTAAAATTATAAAAATGTTCCTTTTCTTTGTAATTTAAAAGCGTATAAAAATAAAGTTCCTTTATCATTTAATCGTGTAGAAGCGCTTTATTAGCAAATGTATTTCGTAATTGAATCAAAATTTCATTGGAAATTTGTTTATGTTGTTTTTTTTGTTGTTTTTTAATTGGTATGTGGAAATCCATAAATTATTTTAATTTATTAATTTCTATGCGCTAGTGCGTGCTTGAAAGCACCTCAAAGCTTTAAGCCTGGCTAATTGGCATTTGTTGTCGAGCTTGAGAGCAAGCTTAAAGCTTGATCAATTGCAATCGGTTGATCTAGTTTTGCTCACTTGACCAGTTATCCCATGCGATCTTCAAAGCAGATTTAACAAATCTCTAGTTGTCCAATTGTGAATTGAACTCAACTGAAACTTGAACTCGAACTAATTGATCTAATATTTGTTGGTATGTTGGCTAGGTATCTCGCTTGGTTATCTTACACGAGGAGGCTGAGGATGGCAACGCGATGCCGGACCTTAGCCGGCCGGTCCAGGTGGTGTCGGCTGCGGTGGCGAATCTGGTGAAGGTGGGCCGCGAGACGATCAACAGCTCCGATGATAAGATACTGAGGCAGGATATGCCGTCGGCATTGCATCGCGTGGAGACTGCCTCGCAGTTGCTCGAGGAGGCTTCTGATATGTTGCGCACGGATCCCTATTCGGGGCCGGCGCGCAAGAAGCTGATTGAGGGAAGCCGCGGCATACTGCAGGGCACCTCCTCGCTGCTGCTCTGCTTCGACGAGAGCGAGGTGCGCAAGATCATACAGGAATGCAAGCGGGTGCTTGACTACCTGGCCGTTGCCGAGGTCATCGGCACCATGGAGGAGCTGGTGCAGTTCCTCAAGGATCTCTCGCCCTGCCTCAGCAAGGTGTCGCGTGAGGTCGGCGCCCGCGAAAAGGAGCTCACCCACCAAGTGCACAGCGAGATTCTGGTGCGCTGTCTCGATCAGGTCAAAACCCTAGCGCCCATATTAATCTGCAGTATGAAGGTCTACATACACATTGTCGAGCAGCAAGGCAAGGGCGCCGACGAGGCGGCCGAGAATCGCAATTATCTCTCCGGTCGCATGAGCGATGAACTGCAGGAGATTATACGCGTACTCCAGCTGACCACGTACGATGAGGACACCAGCGAACTGGACAATCTGACCGTGCTCAAGAAGCTCAGCAATGCGATTAGCAACAAAATGGAGCTGGCCAACGAGTGGCTGTCGAATCCCTATGCCCTGCGCGGCGGCGTTGGCGAGAAGGCACTGCGTCAGGTGATCGACAATGCCAACGAGATCTCTGAGCGTTGCCTGCCCCAGGACTCGTATCCCATACGCAAGCTGGCCGACGAGATCAGCGTCATGGCCAACAATTTGTGCGAGCTGCGTCACGATGGCAAGGGCAACTCACCCCAGGCGGTGGGCCTGGCCAATGCCATTCATGGCCGTCTCGGCGAGCTGCAGGGTCTGGTGCGACAGGCTGTGCTCGGCGTTGATAAGGCCGGTGTGCAGCAGACCGCGCATACGATTCAGGGTCGATTGGAGCAGGCGGTCAAATGGCTGCAGCATCCGGAGATCAATGATGGCGGCCTCGGCGAGCGTGCCATCAACCTGATTGTCGAGGAGGGACGTAAGGTAGCCGAGGGCTGTCCGGGCCATCAGAAGGCGGAGATAATGCAGCTGTGCGACGAAGTGGAGCGACTAAAGCGACAGGCAGCCGGCACTGGGCCGGCTGCCAAGCAGGCGGCCAAGCAGCTCACCCAGAAGCTCTACGAGCTGAAGGCGGCCGTCCAGAATGCGCTGGTCAATCGCATCGTGCAGGACTTTATGGATGTGAGCACGCCTCTCAAGCAGTTCACCGAGGCGGTTATGATGCCGGAGGGAACGCCCGGACGCGAGCAGAACTTCAATCAGAAGTCCAACAACCTGCAGGCCTTCAGCGATCGCGCCTCGAAAACGTCGCGCATGGTGGCGGCTGGTGGGGCATGTGGCAATAAGAAGATTGCTGAAATTCTGTTGTCATCGGCGGCACAGGTGGATTCGTTGACGCCGCAATTGATCAATGCCGGACGCATACGCATGAATTATCCGGCGAGCAAGGCGGCCGATGAGCATCTCCAGAATTTGAAGCAACAGTATGCGGATACGGTGCTGCGAATGCGGACACTCTGCGACCAGGCCACCGATCCGGCAGACTTTATCAAGACGTCCGAGGAGCAAATGCAGGTGTATGCCAAACTCTGCGAGGATGCCATCCATGCACGTCAGCCACAGAAGATGGTGGACAATACGTCGAACATAGCACGGCTCATCAATCGGGTGCTTCTCGTGGCCAAACAGGAGGCGGACAATTCCGAGGATCCCATCTTCACCGAGCGACTGAATGCCGCCGCCAGAAATCTGGAACGATCGCTGCCCGCTATGGTTGGCGACGCCAAATTGGTGGCCACCAATATCGCTGATCCCGCTGCGGCTGCCGCCTGGAAGAAATCATTCCAGCGTCTGCTCGGCGATGTGCGCGAGGTGCGTGACGCCATTGCACCACCGCAGCCGCCACCATTGCCCACATCGCTGCCACCGCCCATACCGGAACTGAGTGCCCTGCATCTATCCAATCAGAATGGTGCGTCTCAATACTTTCTCACATGCACTCAATCCAATTTGACTCATTTGCTTTCTCCCTCTCCCTCTATCCCTCTCTCTCTCTCTCTCTCTCTCTCTCTCTCTGTGTTTCTTTTTGTATGGCAGCGGAGCGTGCTCCACCGCGTCCACCACTGCCACGAGAGGGCTTGGCACCCGTGCGTCCACCACCCCCGGATACGGATGATGAGGATGAGGGCGTCTTCCGCGCCATGCCTCATGCCAATCAGCCTATACTTGTAAGTTAGCTCCACTTCGCATGCCTTTGGCTATTGTTTATATTTGATCTTTTCGGCCAGATTGCGGCTCGTGGCCTGCACCATGAAGTGCGCCAGTGGTCGTCCAAGGACAACGAGATCATTGCGGCGGCCAGGCGCATGGCCAAGCTAATGGCACGCCTCAGCGAACTGGTACTGTCCGATTCGAGTGGCAGCAAGCGTGAGCTCATTTCGACAGCCAAGAAGATCGCCGAGGCATCGGAGGATGTGACGCGACTGGCCAAGGAGCTGGCGCGCCAGTGCACGGATCGTCGCATTCGCACCAATCTGTTGCAGGTGTGCGAGCGCATTCCAACCATTGGCACCCAGCTCAAGATACTGTCCACGGTTAAGGCGACCATGCTAGGCGCCCAAGGATCCGATGAGGATCGCGAGGCAACCGAAATGCTCGTTGGCAATGCCCAGAATCTAATGCAGAGCGTGAGTAGAATTTAAACCAAACACATCTACCTAAGCTAATCACCTCTCTCTTTCTCCCCCATTTAACATCTCTCTCTCTCTCTCTAGGTGAAGGAAACGGTTCGCGCTGCCGAAGGTGCCAGCATCAAGATACGATCCGATCACACCAGCAATCGACTGCAATGGGTCCGTCGCCAGCCGTGGTATCAGTACTAGGCAATTAGGCTTTTGATAGAGTTATCCAACGTTCGTGCCTTGTGTAACATAAACTATACTAATCTTAAAACATTTGATGCTATTTTAATATTAATGCCCGTAATCCTCCCTCTAATTCCTCCAGCTACATTTATTTATTATGTGCTCTGCTTAAAAGAAATACCCAACTGCGAAACCCTTTTTACCACCACTCGAAAAATATGTTTATGTTTCTGTTTCTGTTTTGTTTTGTTTGGTTTCCTTTTTTCTCCATTTCTGTATTTATAAATTTAATGTTTAAGACGTGCAATAAATACATGTACATACATATATACATACACACACACAAACTCTCAATAATACACACACACACACACACACACATTCAGGTGCAATGTATATAAAGCAATCCAATTGAATATGTTGAGCAACATCCACAAAAACAAAAAACCTCACCACAACTAATCGTCAGTTGGTTCTTGTAGCTGCATTTACAGAGCCCCCAAAAAATCCCTCAAAATTGTTAATTGATCTTTGACTAACTTGAAAATGTGCGAATATACAAGTATACATGTCTTCATACTATATACACTATAACTACATGTATGTGTATATCGAGTGCCTAATTCACATTGTACTTGCATAGTTATAACTAGAAGTAGTAGCCCTTAACCAACTAAGCCTAAAATGATCAACGCGTTATGTGTCATGTTCAAGAAAAATAACTGAAATAAAATATATTTATCGAGTGTTACAATTCAATGTGGACACTTTATTTCGTATATTTTTACACATATATAGCTGATTATCGGCTGAACGTTGCTGAAATCATACGATTTGTGGAGCAAGCAAAAAATCCAAGTAAAAAAACATGGTGGTTCTTGTCGTGGATGCATTTGCAGCACCAGTGACGTAAATTAGGTTGTTGCATTGAGTAAATTGCCCTTACGCAAAATAAAAGATGTGGCATACTTTTAGGGGCGCACAGGCAACTAACAAATTGGCTACAAAACTGCCTCTTAAATCGGCCATATCCTTGTAATCTACAAGAAAGGATGTGGTGCAGTAGATTCGCAAGGAACTAACGAACTGCATTGAAGGATTACGTGCGTCATCTGTGAACCAGACTCTTGTAAAAATTGTGCTCACAAGGCGATTGAAATCATCTCGGAAGTAACAAAAACATTGCGGATGTCCTTCGGTCAGTTAGTAGTTCTGGTGAAAATTAATTGTTTAACATAGAACTTGCCATGCTCTAGAAGGCTATGGCAATTTTATCTTCCTGCTTGCTCTACCTAAAGTTCAAAGGACACTTGTGTCATTTTTCTCAAACATTTTTTTCTACACCTCAAATTTGTGAATGTCAATCGATTTGGCCGGATAGTTATATAGTTATATAAACGACTAAGATAGGCAACAATTGTTGACAAGTTTGTTGTGAAATGAATCAAATATATTTTTAAAATTGTTTAAATATTCAAATTGTACTCTTCTACAAGCCGACAGCAATAAATAGGTTTTTATATTCTTGGGTTTTTGCATGTCATATTTTCCAGAAACATTGCTAAAAGGGAAATATATAATTACATTGCACAGTGAAGTGAAGCACTTGACATGGCGTATGCGTAATTTGCTGGTGACACAGTTGCCTTGTCGCCCTGCGTATACGCAACGTAATCCGATAGCGCAGCACAAGAGTGTTGCAGCAAACGTGCTGCTTGCTTTTAGGCGGCTGACTGTGCGGCATCCAATTTGCTTATCGCTAACAGCCAACCCCCAACCCCCAACCACAACCCCCATCCACATCTCTACCACCCGCCTGCAGTCAAAGGCAACTGGAAAATGTGGAAATTGGAGAGGCCAGTTCAGCTAGCTGCTCGCTCGCTTCGAGTGAGGCAAACTAATAATAGACAACTGCCTGCTGCCTGCTGCCTCCATGCCTCGGGTTGAACATCGTGCAGAGCGCAGCGGATACTGAAGTACAGTAGTCACTCACGCGCCATAGAATCGTAATTTTCAATGCATGAATTGCATTATTTTCTTTTCAAACTTCACAAGTATGTGCTTGCTGAGAATATTTAATTTATGCATTGAAGGCGACTGCTTCAATTCCTTAAAGTTGTATTTATATATTTTTTGAATGATTTCGATGAGTCAAAAATTATATAGTTATTTCTACTCGACAGCTCTCTCATAATAAACCGTTAAGTGTCGTTGTCAGATCAGATATTATAAAAGCTGCTATATAAACTGAATGTCCAAGCCTTAACTTCCATCTTTCTACTACGCTAATATTTATTATTTGCCCGTGTTTTTTCTTACACTTCGGTATATAATAGAATTTGGTAAGAACCCCTTTCGAATTGATCAAACGGAATAGGTATTTAATTTTTGTATTCATTGGTTTTTTCAGTTTGATATAGAAAAATAATATTAGTAATCTGAATTGTGCTGATATTAAAATAATTATTTTGAATGCATTGCAAATGCAAAATAAAGAAAATCTAAATTTGATACTTATTTTTTCTGCCATTCTTAAACACTTTTGAATACGTATTTTGAATAATATTTTTGTATATATGTATGTGCATAATCCTTCATCTGCTGTATATACTGTTGGAGAGGCAAGAGCTGCAAATTGTTTTAAAAATTATATAGCGCTGGAGCGGAAGCATTCCAATTGCCGAGGTAGCACTGTAGTGAGATAACTAGAAATTGAGATACTCAGATGTTGTGATATAATCAGAGCGAGCCGTGGTATCAACCGCATCGACATCGACATCGACATCAACATCGCCAAGATCAGCCACATCGGCAGAATTGGGAACGCGTCAGTTGCGATTCGATTATCGAGAGAGTGAGAAAGGTTGATTCGATTCAATTCGATTCGGTTCGATTCGGTTCGGTTCGCTTTGACTTGGTTCGATTTTATGCGATTCGCTTGTGAACACCCCCTCCCCACCGCACAATAACACAAACAAAGAAACAAATCCAAATTGAAGTGAATTGAGTGCGGAAATGTCGCAGCAGCTGACGCAGGCAGTGCCACAGATGGCGATAAGCGCCTCCACGCAGGAGCTGGCCACTTTAATCGATGAGCATTTGGGTGCATTGCGTGCGGAGTCGCCATCGTATCGTGTTGCCGACTCTCCTATTTCGGGGCGTGGCATCTTTGCTCTGCGCGATATTGCTAAGGGGGAGCTAATCTTTCGCGAGCACACACTTCTCGTGGGGCCAACGGCGCATCGTGGACGCAATCTGCGCACTTGCACCCAATGCTATGGCCAGCCACCCGGCGACAGCGATGCTTCCGCCCTCTGTCCCGCCGGCTGTGGCCTGCCCGTCTGCGGCAATTGTGCGTCCTCGACGCGGCACACGCCCGAATGCCAGCTGTTCCGCAAGTGGCAGCCAAAGGAAGCAACAAAGGCCGGTATTGAGCCGCAGGCACTGCGCATCCTCAGCGTGGTGCGCTGCTTCTTCCTCAACGAGCCGCAGCGGAAGCTCCTCTACGCAATGCAGGCGAATGCGGATCGATATTACATTCGCGAGGTGGAGCGTGCCGCGGAGTGCTTTGAGCAGTTCCCACGCGACCCGGAATTGCTGGAGTACTTCTATCGCACCGTCTGCGCCTTCAATACGAACGCCTTCGAGAGCCGATTCCACATCGATGGCCAAGAGGTGGTGGCACGTGCTCTCTTCCCTCTTGCCGGCCTGCTCAACCACCAGTGTACGCCGAATGCGGCCCATCACTTTGAGGATGGGGAAACGATTGTGGTGACGGCAACGGAGCGGATACCAATGGGCGCCGAGATTACCATGTCCTATGCAAAGCTCCTCTGGTCGACGCTGGCGCGCAAAATGTTTCTCGGCATGACGAAGCACTTCATGTGCCGATGTCCGCGCTGTCAGGATCCAACGGTGAGCTAACTAACCATATCAACCGTTATTCTACAGCTCTACGCCATGTGTAGATAGATTCCTATTCCTATGCTTCCTCCTCCCTCCCCTCTCATTCAAGCAGCGCATTTCAGTGTGTCGCAATCAACGTGCTCCTCACACACCAAAATAGCAACAGATCTATATCTGTATCTGTATCAGAATCTGAATCTGTATCTGTATCTGTATCTGTATCTGTATCTGTATCTATAGCTGCAACTGTATGTGGGGCAATAGATACATGCGATGCGCGTAATTATGCATTTCGAGATCAATGAATCGTTTCGTTTCGTTTCCTTTCTTTTTTTTTGTTTATATATATACTATATCTATACTATATCTCTGCACTCGGTACTCACTTGGTTTCCAGGTTCATTCACCTGTGTGTCCATCAACACTGCGAAATGAATTGATTTATGGCCCATTTGAGCCAATTGCTGTCTGCAGTGGCTAAATTGAAATTCAAATTCTACTGGCAGCTTCCAATCAGCAAATTAATTAGTACACAATGCTAAAGTGATTATTAACTTGATAAACACAACGGGGCAGAGCGACAAGACTTACTTCTTATAATAATAATATATGAATAGTTTATTTGTTCATTCTGCGCAGATGATAAGCAAATCATTAACACGAAAAGTGAATTCAAAAGAAAGCCGCTTTGGCAAGTGAATGAATGCGAAACGATCACAAACATATGAAACTGCCTACGGGGACATCTCTTGGCGACGAGAGACATGACAGACTCGAGTACTCGTAAAACACTGTTCCCATTCTCTTTCATTCAAGAAAATGATAAAACAAATGCTCTGAATGACAACTTGTTGCATGTGCCAACATCAACATCAACATCAGCATCAGCATCGACATTTTTTCGGCTTTGCTCTCGCTTTTGCCCACTTTCTCTTTGCTTTTGCTCTTGTTAAATATTTTGAATGAACGAATATGCCCCGCAACTGACATCAACCCCCTCCAAATCAGTACACCCCCCCGTCCCCCACTGTTCACTGTACTTGTGTCACATGGCATGTCATAATGCATATTCCCATGGGCCTGGGCAAGTTGCCAGGTTAAGAGCTAATGGAGGCCCAAACTAGTTCAAGTACAAATACACACGCACACAATCAGAGAGTGACACACACACACACACACATACATACTCGCACACACAGTCAGTTTGGTGTGCTCATGCACGCACATTCGGCACGCCAGGGGGCGCTGTTGTTGTAAATCTTTGGCTTTTGGTCAGAAAACGCGACACATGCGAGACCACATATGCACATACATATATACACACAGACACACAGCCACACAGACACACAGACAGACGGACAGACAGACAGACAGACAGACAGTTAGACGTATGTATCAAAACTCAACTGACGTGCTTCCCGATTCAAATGAAATGTGAAAAAAGGGTATATTCAAACAGGCATAATGTAAGTATGAGCTGAAAGGAATGGATATCCGATATCTTCTAAAAATAGAGTAAATATTTGCATTTAAAAATTGTATTTTATTCGTTACTCTTAAATCATTTTACTAATGAATTAATGTATTGCTTATGAATTTCTTCTTGTATCTTTAAGACTTTTAAGTAAAATTGTTCCATTAGAAATTAATGATGAAATTAAGATGATTCCGATAAATGCTCTGTTTTACAAGATTCACAAAAAAACCCACAAGTTTTCGGAATAGAGGTTCGATTCATTTCGAAAAAATAAACCAGAAAAAACCAAAAATAACCATTCGATATACAGCTTGAATATGTTTGCATTTATTTTGATATGATAAGTTATTGACTCAATTCAGGTCTGGCTACAGGGTATCTGCCTATAGAACATTCTTACTTGTTGCTTATAACGTTTCATATTTTTCTTGTTGGATTTCATTGGTATGTTAAATATAAATTTTGTGCAGAAATATTCTATTCAGAATGAAAACTGAAAAACAAATTGTTGTTTGTTTGTGGTTTAAATTTGGTATTTGTTTTTCTTTTTCATTCTTTTTTAATGCTTTCTTGTTGGTATTGCTATTTAATATGTTTGCTTATACATACATCAAGTGTGGAACACTTCTCAGAGTATTCTCAGTTGCCGAACCTAGTATTGATAAACCTGGGCCAGCTGAAACTGGACGTAGAATTGAGGGTGAGAGTGATGGCGAGGGGCGAGGGGCGAGTGTCGACGGTCGAAGGTCGACGGTGAGGGTTAAGCGTGTAATATTTTTTTGCTGGTTCACGGACAAAGTCAAAAACTGTGAAATAAATAATAAAATAACAACTGATTTAGGGCGAACATTTTTCTTAAATTTTTTTTCTAGGTTGCGCGTATACGCAATGTGTGTGTGTGTCTGGTTTTTTGTTTTTTTTTTTTGTTTGGTGACAATGTGTGCCAGTCACCTGCAGCAAACCTGGTCACGTGTCATGTGATGTTGTTCGGCCTGATGATGCCATTTGGCTGTTGGCCATTGTCAGGGCCGCGGCACGCAATCAGCTTGGGGATGTCCTAATTTATGTGGCGGCAGCACGCAGCGCCAGAGAAACGAAGAAGTGGCAAGCTAAAAAGGAAGGAAGGAGGAAGCAAGGTAAGTGAAATCCCTAACGCGTGCCACGCCCACAAAGCACTGCGAGAAGGCAAATGGGGGGGCGGTGTGTGGTGTGTGGTGGGAATTGCTGCGACTGCAACAGCGGTTTTGGGGGACCGCCTTTCAGCGGAAGCCGCAAAAGCGACGACGACGACGACGATATCACCACGTGCCGCCTGGTTCTTGGCCAGGGCTGAAAGCTGTGAGTTGTGGCGGCTATTGTAGTTGTACACGTCGACATTTTGTATTTATAGGCGGCTCACAACCGCAGCGCTAAGGCAAGGCAAGAGGAGCTTGGGTTTTTGGGAGGGTTGAGGAGGGGATGGGAGAGGAGGGGCGTCATACAAAATACAAATTGAAATGACAAATCGAAATGAGTGAAAAAGCAAAAGACAGTTGTTAAAGCTATAGAGGGTACGTGGAGGGGAGGTGGTCGATTATAAAGGGGAAGAGGAGGGAGGTGTTGCTGTGTGTGTGTGTGTGTGTGTGTGTGTGTGTGTGTGTGTGTGTGTGTGTGTGGCATGTTCGTCAGCACGGCATGTGGTTGTCATGCGTTGTTGTTTGTTGTTTCTTGTTGTTGTTGTATTGAATCCAATTGAATGCAACAGAAAATTGAATAAGAGTCAACAGCAAAAGCGTAAGCGGCTTTACTATGTGTATATATGTATATATATATATATATGTGTGCGTGTGTATGTGTGTGTGTGTGCGTCGCGCCTTGGAAAATCATATTTCTTGTCGCTGCTGCTGTTGCCTCTAATTTGTATGTGTGTGTGTGTGTGTGTGTGTTTTTGTTTTTTTTTACTAGTTGCGTTTAATGCTCTCTGAGGGCGTCGCAGTCGGTGTCGCCGTCGCCGCCACCATCGACGTCGACGTCGCTGCCCAGCGCTCGCCTGGTCTGGTCTTTGTCGCCTAGTCGCCAGTTTGCCAGTTTGCGAGTTGGCAGTTGTGAGTCGCCAGCGTCGCCTTCATCACACGCTAAACACACACACCAAACCCAAACAAGAAAAAAATCGTCGCGTCGCGTCGCGTTTTGCGTTTCGTCTCGTTTTCGTTACGTTTGTCGTCGTCGTCTTGCCGATCCTGCCCAGAGCGAGATAGCGAGAGGTAGAGAGTGAGAGAGAGAGAGAGAGGGAGAGAAAGCTAGTGTGTGTGTGTGTGTGTGTGTGTGTGCGAGTGTGTGTGTGTGCTAGAATGACGGCACGCATGAATACGACGGCAACAATGGTGGCCCATATGGCGCCCAGTCGGCATACAACGCCCGAGCAGCTGGCCCGGCTCATCGATGTGCATTTGGGTGAGCTGCGCGAGGAGCAGCCCAACTGGATGCTGGCGCCATCGCCAGTTGCCGGACGTGGTGTGTTTGCGACACGTGACATTGCCGCCGGCGAGCTGATATTTCGCGAGCACGCCTTGGTTGTGGGTCCGACTGCGCGGAAGGGTTCCCAACTGAATACGTGCGTCTGCTGCCACCAGCTGTTGTCCGCCAAGCGGTTCCTCTGCCCGCATCTGTGTACGCTGCCCGTGTGCGCTGAGTGCGCCGATTCGGAGTCGCATCGCAATGAGTGCGCTCACTTTCAGCGCTGGCATCCCAAGGAACTCGACGAACAGGTGCAGCCGGATGTGAACGGTGCGCCAGCGGATGCTGATAAAATGGATGTGGTGAATCCGCTCTCGCTGCGCATTTTGACGGCGGTGCGCGTTTTCTATTTGAGCAAGGAGCAGCGTGCTCTGGTGGATGCCATGCAGGCGAATGCCGAGCGTGGCTATCGCCAGGAGATCATCAAGGCGGCGCAATGTTTTCGCAAATTCCCAACCACAGACAAACCGTTCATGGATCAGTTGTTCCGCGTAGTCGGTGTCCTCAATACGAACGCTTTCGAGGCACCATGCCGCGTCGACACCCACGAGACGCTGCTGCGCGGCCTCTTCCCGCTGACGGCGATCATGAACCACGAGTGCACGCCCAATGCCAGCCACTACTTTGAGAACGGGCGTCTGGCGGTGGTGCGGGCGGCACGGGCGATACCCAAGGGTGGCGAGATAACCACCACCTACACCAAGATCCTCTGGAGCAATCTCACGCGCGGCATTTTCCTCAAGATGACCAAGTACTTTGTGTGTAACTGCGACAGATGCAACGACAACTCTGTGAGTAGACCCATCCACTACCCGCTATTCGTCGTCCGAGATCCCTAAGTCAAAACGATTACATCTGCTATTTGCTGAGACTCTTTATCTTGGAAAAGTGCCATGTTTCATTTCAAGTTGTGTGCTTTCCTTTTAAATGATTTGGCGATTAAAGGCAAGCATTGATTTGATCAATTTTAGTAAGCAGATAATTAGAATAGAATCAGAATAGTGTGGAAGATATGAACCTTAGTTGCATTAAGACTTATAGCAGATATGTATATGTATATAGACATATTGCTTTTGATGAGAACGATAAGCCTTCAATCGGATTCAATCCGATGATAAGCTGCGGCTCTTATAATAAGTTTTGAAGCTATTTTCAATAACTAACTTTGGTAATCAGATGAACTCATAAACATTGCTTACAAATCACTTTTCTAAGTTTTTAAAAACAAGCTGAAAATTTGAAAAAATGATTATGAAAAGTTGAATGCTTTTGCGAGTGGATGAGTGACAATTCATTAGATCTTACCAATAGCCAGTCTATGAACAGAGAGTAAAAGCAAACTCTATTTAAACTAAGAACAAATTGTTCATTAAATGTTACAAGAATTAGTTCTATATTTGTACAAGAAAACTTATATCTGATTTAATTAAATTTATTGCCTGATAATAATGTAACTCTTCTAACTGAAAGCTTGTGTAATTTTATCGTAGCTCTCCTCAAGATTTTAGTTCCGTGCTCAATGGGATGCCACTTGATAGACTGAATGAAGTAAATGATTTAGGTTTACTTCTCGATCCAAAGTTAAAATTCGATCGTCATTGTAAATGCACTGTCAACAAAGCCTTTCAAGATCTCGGTTTATTTGTTAACCCTTATACGACCAAGATACTTTTCACTTCTCTTGAACGTCTAATTCTGGAATACGGATCTTGTGTGTGGTCTGCTCAATGTCCGATTCGCCAGAGTAGAGTCTGTGCAGATTAGTTTCTTACTTGTTGCTCTTCGTCGCTATGAAAGGGGTGCACTGCCTCCATACACCGATAATTTAATTTAATTTTTCTTTTCCCTTTAGACCGTCTCGTTATTTCTTCGCACTTTTTCTTCATCGTTGTCCCACTAATTATTCCTTGCATGAGCACAATTTAATGATTGCAATAGACTCTATCATATAATCCATTCAGCATCATCCATTTCTATATTTAAAAACTCAATTTTAATCGTCCTGTCTCGTGAATACATTTTTCGAATGGTGGCACTTAACTAATTCATAGTAACTATTTTTTTTTTGGTCTGATTGGGTTTTTTCTGCGTTTTCCGCAACTCATGCAACAAATGTTGGACCATTTGGCATTCATTTTTTAATTAAAATTTTATTTTAAATTGTATCTTTAATATTATTCAATTCATATTGTTATTGTTATTGTATTTTTTCTGTCGACTGACTTTAGTTGACATTAGATAAATGAAAACATTTTCTTTTAAATTTAGTGAAATCCGTTTTCCAACCTAATTACGATCAAACTAATTTTTACCATGCCAAAATCCTATCACTTATTATTGAATCTTATTTAACACATTGTTGAGTAAAAATGATTGATTTTTAATTAGGGCTGCAACTTTTTTCTCACTAATAAAAAGTTGAGTTTATGTGAGTAAATGTGCTTAGAGCTTTTGTATACGCTCGATGTATGTAAGAGATCATTAAGTACAATATTTAAATTATAAAGACTCGTTTCCGATTCGCTTTTGGGGAAAATTGTTTCCTGGAAAAATTGGCTCACAACGACCATTCACATTGTGGGATCGATCCGAAGGTTTGTTGAGATTGAGACCCTGGGAATGGTCATCTCTAGACAGCCAAAAAACAATTATTGGAATTTCTGAAATGTGAAATGTGCCTGTGTCTCTCAAGAAAATCTTTGAATAGAATCTGCAGCGGCGTGTGAGTGTTTGAATACATGTTGTGTCCGTGTGTATTATGTGTGATGAGCAAATATGCTCATCAAAATTATATCGCGCTCTCTACCTTATATCTATATACATATCTTTTGGATTAGATGAATAATAGCATTTGGCAGCGACATGACAAAAATGCGCTTAATTAGATTAGTTGTATGACTTTTGCATGAACTTGCTCTGATGATGCAGAACTGGCCCGCAGACCCCGTAGAGCCCCGCCGACCCGCTTACACACGTATTCCTCATATACACACAACTAACCTGTAAGTAGTTTGAGGCCGTGAGCGGGAACATGAGCGTGAGCTCATTAGTGCAACATGACCAGACCCAGACCCAGACCAAGAACCACAACACTGACAACTAAGCGGCACAGACACCTAAGACAGCTGCTGCTGCTGCTGGCGCTCGGGGATGGAGGGATGCGGATTGGGGATGGATGTTGGGTTGGATTGTGTTGGGCATTTTCGAACATGAATGACATGTCCGTCCACGCCACCGCCCCCGCCCCGCCCCACTATATCAATACTATAGTGCATCCATCAGAGTCGCTATGTCGGGTTATGCAAATGACGCCGCCGAATACAAAGGCATACAAGCAGCAAAATAACTAAAAATGAATATATGAGTGGTCAGAACAGGTGGACATGTGCGGCTACTTAATGCTTTTCAATTTTTGAGTTGGCTGAGTTTCTGTTAAAAAATTAAAATGTTATTATTAGGAGCACATGGGTATCTACTTGTAAGCCGAACTGATTTGTTCCACAAGTGTCTGATTTTCCATGTTCCTATCTTTATATGCCGGACGTTGCAGCAGCTTAATGACTAAAATAGCTATTATAACAAGCAACAATAAGGTCAACATGATATATTTAAAGCTATATAATGCGGAAATTTTTTGAATGAACCGAAAAAGAAAATATTACAATGCGGGGACAGCGTTGGAAATGATCATTGCCAAGAACTTGTATTCGAAGAACAACCAGTTCCAGTGCAGCAAAAAAAAAAAAACCGTATTCCTCTCTAGCCATCGATGCCGATTATATTTTCTTTCCCAATAAAAAAAAAATGGGTATCTCTTTTAAAAACTCACTTGAAACTCAGTCTGATTTGCATTGCACTCGTCTCGTTTACAGGAGAATGGAACCTATTTGGCGGCGCTGTTCTGCCGGGAGCAGGGCTGCAAGGGGCTGGTGATACCCGTGCAGACGAAGACACTGCAGCCAGACTGGCGCTGCCTCAGCTGTGAGAATGTATTCCCACACTCAAAGATGGCCCGCTATCAGGACTTTGCCCTCAACACGATCAACAATCGGATTAACACGTGCAGTGTTCGCGACATGATACATTTCATCAATGATCTGTGTCCGCGGTTTTGTCCGCCCTCCAACTATGTGCTCATCGAGGCCAAGCTCAACGTCATCTGGCGCATGACACGACTGGGCGCCGAGGAGTACTCGCCGGAGGAGCTGGCCCACAAGGATCGATATCGCGAGGAGATTCTGGCTATATTACATAAGCTTGGCGCTGGCGAGTGTACACTGAAGAAGCTCATCAATGAGGAGATCAAGTGACCTAATCCAGTGGGAGCCGACAGTTGACCGACCCCTCACCCAACTATGTGTGTGTCTGATTGTGTATGTGTCTGTTCGTGTATGTGTGTTAGTGTGTGTTAGTTGGGTCAGCTGTTGGCAATTGAGTTGTGGTATCTAGTGAAAAGTGTTTTTTTTTCCCCTCTATTTTGTAATCACTTAAGGAATACAATAAAAATCGAGCTCTTAACAAAAACATCGCTGCCAACAGTGTTCCACAGGATACCTTCTTCCCCTACCCCCATACCCCCTCCTTCGCTGCTCTCCCAAAATCAACATCAGCGCAATACTTCCCTCCTTTGTCAATGTTCAAGACATATTTGTGGCAGCTGTCATGAGCTCAACCGAAAAATCGAATGGCAGAAACCAACTCAAATGGGATTCTCGCTTGTGTGAAAGTCGAAATGTTTTCGATTTAGAAATCTTGTCATTTGTCATTTCGATTAAAATAGAATCTCACAACGAGCACTCAAATATTTATGGTTATGTAAGTACTTCATTCAAATTTGTCGAATAATTCCAATTTGGATTTGGCAGTTAACAAATCGAAATCCAAAGTCTAACAATATTTTAAGAGTGTTTCCAAAAACAAAAAAAATATATATATATATATATATTCATATATAGAATGGCTCAATCTGGACAGAGCAATGTGAATAAAGTAAGACATTGACTTGGAGCTTTAGACTGAACCAATTGAATCGTGGGGATCTGCTTCGATATACACTCCGCGAAATTCGATTAATTATGGTGCTAAAAACTGTACCATCCCTCAGGGGTTTTTGTTTACACATTTAATAATGGTGCTTCGTCTTCTTCTTCACTGCATAACGTTTGTCAAAGAAAATAGGGCGTTATACGAAAGTTCCTTGAATGGGATAATAAAGTATACATATTTATTTAATATTTTTCAGGTAAAAATAAATTAGAAGCATACAAAAATTTGAAATGGCAGAGAAAAAACACTCTAACCTGAGGATATAGCTAAGATGTTTGCTTGCAAGGGTACTGGAATGAGCAACAGACAAATATAAATTAAATTATGTCGAGCGGCATCAGCAGATGATGACATGTTCAAATTAAAAGAAAACTACAACAAATAATGCCAAAAAAACAACATCTGCAATCCTATGGGCTGGTCTGGATAAAAATGATACGGCATATAAAATTATATTTGATTTAGGGTTAAAAATATCGCAACATAGTATTCATGAAATTTTATCAAGTAGTGATCCATTGGTTTGGAAGAAAATATGGTCAAAGCACATTAAATGTTGCAAAAGAACACATATCTTGGACAAAGAGTGGCAAAATGTGGTACTTTTTGGTGAGAAAAAATTTAACTTCGGTGATTTAAACGGTTTAAATGATTACTGGCAAGATTTAACCAAGTCTGAGAGATTTTTCCCTACTTGAAGCTGTGGCGGTGCTTCACTTATGATCTGGGCTGCATTCAGTCATCACAAGAGGTCCCCGATTTATGAAATTTAAGGCCGTATGAGCTCGGAGGGTTACATAAGCCTGTTGGAAGAAGTTTTGGTGAACTTTATGGAGCATCAACCAGACCCAAATGCCTTATTCCAACTGGATCATGCTCCAATACATGTGCCGCGGGCCTGTCGTGGGTGATTTCGGGATAAGAATTTTAAGCTGTTAGAGTGACCAGGAAGATCCAGGAAGATCACCCAAGCAGAATCCCATAAAGAACATGTGGTGAAATCTGATCGGTCGAGTTTAAGGGGGTAATCGACAGTTTGAGACAGTTGAGCAGCTGCAAAGGCTGTCGTTAAAGAACAGTCCAAAATCCCACTATCTGAGTTCTAAAAAGTTGTTGAATCGATATCAAATGGAATTCTTTTAGTTGTTATCAATTCTGGAGGCTGAACACTTTATTAATTTGTTATTTTCATGTATTAATTGCCTTTAATCGAATTTCGTGCCTTAACCTCACTTTAAACAAATAGAATTAATAAAAAATGTTATGTTAATTTTACAAATTTAGTTCCTTTTTAATTTGACTTGTATTTAAAAGAACTTTTCTGTAAGAAAAAACCATTTTTAAAATTTTATTATCAATTTTATAAGGAAAAACTCAAGTGCCTTTAATCGAATTTCGCGGAGTGTGTATCAAATTGGTATCGAAAAGTTTGTGAAATTAGTTTTGAAATACTAAAAATTCAATGAATAAGAATGCGGCATGGTTTATATTTATGGGGTATTATTATTTTGTCATACATATATGTTATTGGCCAGCGTCAACGGCAAGTCGATCAAGCTAACTAGTTAGGAGGCTTACTTCATTTGGTTTTTGGTCCGTAACTTAGGCTCCTTTCTTGGATTTTACTTCACACTCCGATCTGCACAGGTATTGTACAACATACCATATGATGAGGAGGGGAGCGTAACGAGCATTACAATTCCAGCTGTTCTTCTCTGTCGCATTGCTCACACACACTGAAGAGATGAGCTTTGCCAAAGCCAAAATAAAAGCCAACGATGAAGTCGTCGGAGAGACAGAGACAACACAATTGAAACTGTACTTACATGATACGTATTCGATATGTGGTACATTTAGC
Source organism: Drosophila grimshawi (assembly GCF_018153295.1). Lineage (NCBI taxonomy): Eukaryota > Metazoa > Arthropoda > Insecta > Diptera > Drosophilidae > Drosophila > Drosophila grimshawi. Next base: position 1,246,311 of record NW_025062489.1, on the reverse strand, counting down.
ATTATGTTGTGTTAATGACATGCACATACATATGTATATATATATTTACATATGCATGTAAATATCCATTGTATGGATTTCTCGAATCGATAAATAAACATTTGATGACCGATTGTAAAATTCCAATAAAATTGTATATCGAAAATTGTTGTTGCTTTTCTTTAATGGTACAGCAAATATCATAATAGTAAATATAATTTTCAATCTATTAAAACTAAACAAAATATACATATATATATATATATATATATATGTGTGTGTGTGTGTGTATCTATGTTTGCCTGTTTATGCACGCGGGCCGAGTATAAACGCAATTAATAAGTACTCCAAAGTACGCATAGGTTCAAAATAAGACTGTAAACAGAAATTGACGGTTGTGTTATTGTTGTTATTCCCCCAATTTTCCTATTGGATAGGTTCTTTATAAATAACTGATGGCTATAGCTATGAATACACGTGCATCCATCTATGTATGTAGGCCTACTTAGTACATACACACTATGTATGTATGTATGTATGTAAGTATGTATTTGTGTATGTGTGTGTGCATATATTGTCTATCGCCGCGTACTGCACGCAGTTGCATTTGCTTTTTTTTTCCCCAATTGTTCATTATATATTTTCCTTACTAGCTACACGCAAAAAAAAAGAGTAAAAAAATTACAATTTACATGTTCAAACATTGTCCCGCCCTAGCGCCCAATGAGAACAGAGCTAGCTGAGCGCCATCTGCTCGCAATTTGGTTTCTGTTTAGCCTTATTGGCCAGATAACGCTGCAGCGGGGGAATGACAAACATGACCAGTCCACTGACGGCAATCATCACGCCCGCCAAGAGGAAGGCCGGCGAATATGATTTCGTTATGTCGTACAAACAACCTGCAATTAAATGGGATATTCCAAAATTGTAGTTAAGTAGAAAGAGATATCGATTGCCCAAATCTTACCGCCTATGGGCGGGCCAATTAACGTGGCAACGCCCTGGAAGAGTAAGAGCAGCCCGAATGCATTGGTCAGCTTGTCCAGGCCCAACAGATCCACCAATATGACTGAGGTCAGACCAACATAGGCGCCAATGGTGAACCCAAACACACAGCAGTAAATGAGCAGTGAGTTGTAATCTAGGCACAGTGGCACCATTGTCGTGGCTGCAATGACAAAAATAAAAACACTCAACGGATTAGATCGAATCTTGAATTTTGAATTTGGCTGTCACCACTCACCGATGCCGCTAATAGTGAGGCAGACGTTATAGACGAGCAAGCGATTCACCCAAGGCTTGTCGGCTATATAGCCGAGAATGATGCGTCCAATGGTATTGGCAACGCCGATTGCTGAGATCAGATAGCTGGCATCCTTTGCGCTAATATTGAGTTCTTTCGCCAGGGGAACTATATACAGATAGGGCATATTGAAACCGATGCTTGTGCAGAAATTCGATATGGCGAAGACCACAAAGATCACATCCTTCAGCAGGGAGAAGTTCATCATTTCGGCGAACGTGTCGCGCGTCTCCTTGGAGCAACTGATACAGCCGCAACATTTGGTCACCTCCTGTAAAAGCATACATAAATTACTTTAAATTTCGAAGTAATTAGAATTATACTCCAATCTTTAGCAAAAGCTTCACGTCGTGAGAGATCCTCACAGGAACTTTTCGTTTGACTTACACCCAAAAACCAGCGATGGAACCCAAACTTAATTGCTCAATTGCCGAGCAAGATATAGCCCAAAGTGGACATTCGTACAGTAAAGCCTAGCATTGCAGCCGAGTACATTATTTTTCGAATTTCATTTAAGAATGACTTTCTTCTGTATTTTTGAAATTTTTTTTAAGTATTATTATGAAAAATAGTATTAGGTTGATGAAAGTAGTCATCAACAGTGTTGAAAGAGAGAAAGCGAGAGAGAAACCAACATCTCTTGTTCCGTACTACTAAGCAAACTGAACCGATTTCACGGGAAACCATTCTACAATTATTTGAACAATCTGGGAAACAGGTCACCCAGTCCACCTGATCACACTTCTTCTCCTCCTCCCACCAACTAACAGCCAACAGAATGGTTTTTTCCCCAGACGTGCAATTTCCATAACTGTATCGATTTTACATGTGGTATATCTCAGTGTTGATGATCTTTACTTATGATGGACTTGAGTTCTTCAAGTTATAATATTTTTTGTTTAACAGTGATACGAACTTCTGGATTTTCACTAATAGCAATTGAAACAAGGGCCGAACCGACTGCTTTGGCTGCCCGCTGCACATTCGAGGGGGGGCAAGGGGGATGGAGCACGATAATGAGTTGGACGGCTACGCATGCCAATTAACATACACGCACATTGTAATGAGCTATACATAAGTAAGCAGCTCATGTAAGTTTAATTCCTGACGATCTAATGAATAATGGAATGAACTGCAGCAGGTCGTGAAAAGAGACAGAGAAACAGGTAGCAGTGACAAAATGTGGCACTTCTTGCAGTTAGTGCGTCTGTGTTCGTAACGCTGACAACAACTGGCTGGTTGCTCTTGCGAATGCCAATTTACATATTATATATACCCATATATATTGATAAAGATTCGCATGGCAATGACGCAACCACTAGCCGAGTTCTTTGAGGGCACCGAGATCTTTGTGACAGGTGGCTCCGGTGTTGTTGGCAAGGCACTGATCGAGAAGCTGCTCCGATCCTGTAATGTGCGACGCATCTTTGTGCTGCTTCGTCCGCGCCGAGAGCTGAACGTCGAGCAGCGGCTGGCCAAGCTCCGACAGGCCGCGATCTTTCAAGTGCTGCGTGTCCAAAAGCCAAACGAGCTGGACAAACTGGTTGCCATACCGGGAGATGTCTCGCAGCAGGCACTGGGCATCGATGCCAACCACCTAAAGCTGCTCACCCAGGTCTCGCTGGTGTTTCACTGTGCGGCAACGGTACGCTTTGATGAACCGTTGCGCGTCGCCCTTCAGCTCAATGTGGGCGGCACTCTGGAGGCACTCAAATTTGCCGAGCAACTGCGTCATCTGCGGGTCTTTGTTCACGTCTCCACCTTCTTCAGCAATCCGTATTTGCAGCGTGTGGAGCCCAAGGTTGTTATCTTATCCAAATTAGTTCATTGCCTCGATAGCTAAGCTCTTCACCCTGCCATCTATTTCCAGTACTATTCCTCGCCCATGGATTGGCGCCTGTGCCTGCGTCTGTTGCATGAGATCAAGGACGATGACGAGCTGGATGCGCTCACCCGCAAGTAAGTAGCAATGGCAATGGAATCGACCAACTGCCCAAAACTCCGTTCGGAGAGTAAAGTGAGCGCTTTTCGAGCCGGTAAACGACATTGATTTCGAGATTGAAGAAAGGGGTACGCAATTGGACTTTCTTTACATTAATCCTCATTTTTTAGACTGATTGTGGGATTTCCTAATACGTACACATTTACAAAAAATCTGGCCGAATCCTTGATTAACGATTATCGTACACGCCTGCCTGTTATCGTTTATCGGCCTTCAATAGGTATGCACTTCCGAGCTAAGCTCCTCACTCTTCTACTTATTTCATTTATTCTGTTTGCTTGAATAGTTTTATTTGCGGTACGTGATCCGTTGCCTGGCTATGCCCCCTCTCTGATGGGCGCCATGGGTTTATTTTCGCTTGTTGGTGCCGGACTGCTCAAGACCGTATATATAGGAAATACGGTGCATCTGGACATAACGCCGCAGGATATGGGCATTAAGGGCATGATATACTATACCAAATGCGGTTACGATGCCTACCAGCAGGGGTAAATATGGCAATACCCAATACCTCAAGGAGTATCTGAACTTTGATCCGTTTGTATCGTATCGTATCGTTTAGCACGCCTAAGGAGCTGTTGGTGTTTCAGACCTCATCTCGCACACACATACCGTACACCTTTAAGGAAATGGCTAATCACATGGATGACTACGATCTGTGGTACACTGGCGCCTTTCTCAACAATCTAATGGTGCCGGGCTGCCACTATACGGATAATCGTTTTGTCTACAAATTCCTGGTTTTTACCAAGCAGTTAATACCCGCACTGCTGGTTGATCTGCTGATGGTGCTCTTCCGACGCCCACCGGTGCTAATGCCAATTATGCGAAAGCTCTACCACACGCTCGAGGTGATGAAACCCTTCATGCTCAACAACTACGATAGTCCCGGCACCTCAAAAATTCAGCACTTGCTGCAGGAAACCAAGGGGTATGTTTGTTTTACTTTTGTTTAAATTTATATACTTATTTTTTACATTATCTTCATATGCAGCACCGAGTTTGATCTATGCGAAGAATACAGTACGAATTATAATCCCGAGCGCCTGACGTCCGCCTGTAGTAATATGATATTGAGCATACGCCATGATCTGCTCAAAGAGCATCCGAGCACTCTTCCCCGTGCCCAGCTTATAATGCGCATGTAAGTAGTCGAGATACAAATGTAATCTAATAGATACTGATTGTTATCTATTTCTGACTGCAGCAAGACAGTCGTCTACAGAGCCATACTCATATATCTGCTCTACAAGATGCTGAGCTGGCTGTGGTATCACTTTCTGGTCTAGTTGCCGAGACGATATTCGAATTCGAATTGTTTTTATCCTTGGAACTTCAGAGAAGCACTTAAAAGACTTTACAAAGTTTCAGAGCGTTTTCAGCTGACACTTGATTCATATCAAAAAACTACAGATTCTATATCTATAGTTTTGTTAAACATCAGCGTGTTTTAAATGTCTGTGACTATTTACAAATATTGAATACCTTTTTTAGATTCCTGAAATCAAATTCAGGGATTAATAATCTCTTTTACACAAATATTTGCTTACTTTTAAAATCAGTCTGTAGTTTTCGAATATACATTTTGTTAAATTTTTGTCTGCAGGAAAATTGTTACTTTGCTTTAAGAACTCTGCTTCCAAGGATATTTCAACTTCGGCGGACCGAAGGAATGGTTTTTTTTTGTTAGCCCTAAGTAACCAATCACTAGCATTATCCAAATAAAACCTTTGGCATGCGAAAGAAAACAATAACAAATGTTTGCATATAGCAAAGCTTACCTGACTCTGGGCCAAAGGATGACTCTGTCTTAGGGATCCATAGCGCTTGATGATGTTCGAGCCAGACCGAGAGCGGGAGAGTTCATTGCGGGAGCTGACGTACTCCGGTATATTGTGCAGAGAGCCCTGAAAGTAATAAATGGAATACATATTACATACATACTTAAGTCTGTCAAGTTTTCTATTTAAATTATTTATTGGCTCGACCTTTGAAAAAGGTTGTCCGTCATCTATCATTTAAAATTGATGAGTCTAGGACTTATCGATGTATCCGTTGGGATATATCGACTTGTAATCTTTGTCTTCTATCTTACTGTTGCCTTCACTTTAAGTAACGATAATTTGTTTCCAAGATTCATCTCTTTACAAAACAAATGACAGAATAGACTCTTTTACTTTCGATGCCAGAGTATAAAAATGCAATCAAATATTTAGTGAAATTATAATTTTGTTTTTTAACCATTTGACATAAGCAAATTACACTGAACGTAAAGCAGAGCGTGGTTGGCGCTTACCTGGTAAAGGGCATCCGGGCGATACATGGTGCCGCTGGCACTACGTTCCCGATGCACCTCCCACAGGGGCATCAGTTGCGGCTGGCTAGCAAATTGGCGGCCGAGGTCATTGTTGCTGGTGCTCTTCACCACCGTTGGCGCATTACGGGTCTCGTCATTCAGCAGTCCATTCGAGCTATTGTTCTGCGAAGATCTACGTTTAGCAGGCAATAGCGGGCAGCTGGCCAGGATTAGTGGTTGCACTTACCAGGCCGGGTCTGAGATTGTGGCCAACGCTGTTGGAGCGACAGAGTCCATTGCCTCCACCGATGCCGCCGGCGGAAGGTGGCGCATCTGTGCGCTGTGGCAGCTGCAGATATTGATCGCCTGCTGGCTTAAGTGCGGTCACTGCTTTGAGCGGCTCCAATTCGGCAGGCGTGACATTCTGATCAATAATCGCCGACTTTTTAGACAGCTTGTGGACCTTGGGGCGCGGCGCCTCCAATGGACGGAACATTGCACCGAATATGACACAATTGAGCACGATGCCGCCCATGATGAGCATCGCACCACGCCAGCCATAGCTGCCAATGAGCCCCTCCGTCACCGGTGCAAACACAAAGGTGCCAAAGCCTGAGCCACAAACAGCAATGCCGGTGGCCAAAGATCGACGTGCCTCAAAATACTGTGTCACGCTCACAATGGCCGGCAAATAGATGAGGCCAAACCCAAGGCCGGTGCCCAACCCAATGGTGACAATCAGCGTGGCCACATTCTGGGCGAACACGCTGAGAACAATGCAGACGGCGGCCAGAATGGCGCCAGCAATGGTCACCGCTCGACAGCCATAGCGATTGACAAAGGATGAGCTAATGGGACCTATATTACACAATTACACCGTATAACAATTGTGCGGAGACGAACTGAGATGAATGCGAAACTCACCCGACGAATAGGTAACGCCCACCATTATAGATGCGATCAGGGCTGTGTAGCCATTGCCCTCATTGAAGTACCTGAGAAACTCATTGTGGAACAGGCCAAAGGAGTATGTCATGCCATCGGCTAAGTGTAGAGTCGCAAAAGGATTGTATATTGAGTTAGTTCAAGTTTTATTATATTCTGTTTGTTTCTATTTTGTTAATGACCGATTAAAGTTTAACTAGATTCAGTATTCGCTTTTCAGAGATTTTCCCTTCTGCTCCTGTTAAACTTTATCTTAGTTGATTGCCTTCTTCTCTTATTTATCTCTTATATTATATATATTTTTTTTTGTATAAACAAGCTTTCTATAAATTAAATCGAAAAATTGTGTCATGCATATTGTCATAAAATCCAATTGTGCTCTTGGTTTAACTCCTAATCAGAAGCAATTGCAACGCTCTGAATTTGTTGTTACCCCGAAAAAGTAGGCAACATGCTTTGGAAGCCTTCTTACAGTTGCTTAAAACGGGGTGTCTATTTTAACGAATTTTCAACATCTGCTCATAAATCAGTTAAGCGGTCAATTAATGATACATTTCCATCATGGACAAAATTTGGATTTGTTTTTTGTTTTTTTTTTGGCTGCCGCTGTTTATCAGCAATGCTACTGATGACATGTTTATGGCCCAGAACTCAAGCCGATAAGCAACTATGTGCGATGGCCAAATGTGTAATTTCTTTTGGAATGGTTCAGCCCCTCGATAAGATTATTCAACCAATTACCCAATTATTAACTATGCATTTGTTTGCCATTGCACAAGTGGATGTACTATGAACCTTTCATCTGTCTATCTGTCTCTCTACCACAGACCCCATTTTCAATACCCAAATGCCACACTAAATGCATAATAAATCTGCTGTTAACAAACATTTATGGCTTAGCGCTAATCACGTCTGGGTAACAAATTTGATTTGTGCGATTAGTGCGAGTTTTTATGATCCATCGCTGATGTCGCTCGAAGGTTTTGTTTCATATGTATGTTGTAGTTGGTTTTTATTAATTTATGAATGCAACTTCATGCTGTTACCATGTGACTGTGTCATGCCATTGGAAGTAGTACAAGCAAGAAAATCAAAATCCACAAATGCCAGTTTATGATTTCATGGCTAACTTGTAAGCAATCGTCAAAGGCGAGCATTGATGATTAATCACATAATCTATGGCTATTCGTTATCAGTGCTCAAATACTTTGATATCAACCCCATTTATTGGATTATAGATTAGACGTCAGTGTATTTGAAGCATTCCTACTACTTTGTTTCCTTCAATTGTCATCAGTTATGCCCCATATACATTAGAAGTGCTTGATAACGACTCTATCTATTGATGTATGCTTAGATATGTCCATGATAGGAATTACTTACTTCAAGGCCTTATCGCATTTATTATTAGCCCTCAAGAAGAGTTGTATACAAAAACGTGTAATCAACTCTTTTTCTGTTAGATTAAAACAAATACTATGCATTTGTGCTTGACAACATCCGAATCCTATAACTTCTAAGTTCTTATCGAAATGCTTTTAGAATTAGAACTAATTGATTATACTAAAATATTCAAGCGATTATTTAAAGTCTTCTGAGCTTCGATTGGCTCCAGCTGCATAAATATTTTAAATTGAATAGTTTTTTAGTAATTAATTGAATTCGGGATGATCACTTACTGACTATGTGAATCATGAAGGAGCCATAAACAACAACCCAGCCCCAGCCGCCATCTGGCGGCGCCGGCATTTCATCCAGATCCATTTCCATGTCACAATGCAGCTGCTGCTGTTGTTGCTGCTGCTGCTGCTGCTGCTGCAGCTGTTGAGATTTTCTACGTGCTGGTGGTCCGTGTACCATTTTGGCGTCGTGTGGAATGTGCGATGCCTCCTGCTCCTTCTAATCCTACTCCTACTCCTCTCCTGGCCCTCTGTCTCTGCCCTGTGGCGGTACTGGTAGCTGCTCCTATAACTTTCGACTCCTGCGATTCTCCCTCTCAGTATCTCTTTCTGTATCTGACTGTGTCTCTCTTGCTTCTCGCTGTGCGTTGTGTGTGTCTGTGTGTGTGTGTGTGTGTTCCAGTTGCAGGTGTACCCTATGTGTGCGGCAGCTGCTGCGGCATGTTGTGCCGGATCCAAGCGGCTTGACTGAAATAAGATTTACAGGCAATTAAAAATTGTCATTCACAGCTTGAGAAGTTACAAATTGCATTTAAAATCAAATAAGCTTAGTTTGAATTACTATATTATATTCCTATATATGTATAAACTACATGTAATCTATAATAACTTTTAAAGGTAGATTTGAATCCGGATAACTCGATACATCGAAATTATATTTTTAAGATTATAAGTGAAAAATTGTTTATTTTATTTGATCGATATCTCCGTTTAAAACTATTTTTAGGGCTCGCGCTTGTGCCAAGCAGTTGATTTCAGTTCGAGCTGTTATAAGGAAATTTCACAATATATCTGGCGACTGTTTTTTTGAATAGATTTAATATATTTGACAGCTGGTTTTACGGTATCTCCTACTTGAGCATTCGGGACTAGAGTTTGCTGATTTATTTTGTATTCAAGAAGTTACAGATTAGGTAGCCGAATAGACATACTCGAATTTTATATGCAAGATGATTTCGATATATTTTTGTTAAATTCAAAAAGAAATTGAAAATTGTTATCAGAATCATTTGAAATTGACATAGCATCGATAATCAAAAATGCTTCATCGAATTCTCATGGACTTTTAATGATTTAGTAATTTTAGTTTAACCGTAACAAATATCATAATTAAGTCAATATATAGACGACTTTGCAATCCGACAAATAGAGACGGAGCGCTGCAGCTCGCTGATGTGAGCAAAACTGAATGGAATCGGTTATCAGATAGAAGCTCCACCTTCTGAACTGTCCCATAATCGCGTAAAAAATAACATAATTATAATACAATATGGGTAAGTTCGAATTTGAAATACCCTTTCACAGCACTTGCTTGCATCAAAGTTGATCTGATTTTTTTTTAAATATGACAGTTTGTGCGCTGGGCTTGCACTGCGCACTGTGTCTGAGATATATTTTATAGAAGATCTTATCTATCGACAGATACTTTCTATGGCTGTCATAAGACCCTCTGCAAGGGTATAACTAAAACCAAGCCTTATCTGCGAACCGACGCGAGATGGGGGCTCGGAAGGTTATTGCTGTGCCATGATCCGATCAATCTAACAAATGGGAAAGTAAGAACTGTTTTTATGTAAAAATCACTTACTGAGTGGCCTTGGTTATCAGGTCTCAGACCCCCAGCGGTTGTGTTGCTGGCAGGCAATAAACAATTTATACTTATAATAATGATAGGTTGTCGTAAAAATCCAAAGGTATATACGTACGCGAGATTCGTGATAATCATAAAGAAACGCACTCATGTCAATTAGTAAGTGAAAACTGAGGCAATTTGAGTCAATTTAGCATTTTTGCAATATTTAGCATTTTGTACACATGTATATTTTGGCTTTACATTATTCGGAATATTTGTTTGTAGTCTGGGCTGTAAAATGCGGTTTTTTTTCTTTTAATATATTAAAGTTGATAAGATTTTTGAATCACGCGCTTGTCGCTCATTAAAAAACATTGTGGCTGGCATATTTGAAACGCCTGTAAAAATGTGTTAATTATTTTATTTTTGTGTTTTTCTGGACTATCGCTGACGTCAGTTGGTTAATCGCCTTATACAGAGACAACGATTGCATACTTAAGCATATTTACATGTTTACATCTATACATATTTAAAATGTTCTCAATGCTCAATGTATGCTCAATCAATGGTGTTGTTTTTGCCGTCAAGTAAGAACAATGCGCAAGAGTTGCAACAATGTCATTCGGAGATAATAATGCCACAATAATGTACAGCAAGTACAATATGTAAACGTATCTTTGTTTGTATGTATGCTATATACAATAAAGAAAACCACAACAAAGCATAACAAGGAAGACTTATGTTAATGACGACGAACAAATACCCTTCCAGCAATGATCCTACATAATTATCAAGTCAAATAGTATCAAAGATTCAAACGCGCATATTTCACTTTGTATATATATATATATATATAAACGAGTTCTTAAGTGATATTTCTTTTAAAGAGATGAAATACACAGAGAATAGGAAGAAGTATTCCTGATTCAATCATGTTACATTAAGGTGGTAAGAAGAAGAACTTGTATCTGAATAATTTTCTTTAAAGTTTATTGAAAACAATGCATATTGACGAGTGAACAAATTTGTATCATGTCGAAATTATAATTTAAAAGTTAAATAATTAAAATTAGAAATTTAAAATTGACAAATTTAATATTAAATGAAAGAGATTATCTTAAACCAAGATTCTTACCAGCTTAAAATAAGATAATTGTTCTCATATTTAGAACAGATTCTTAATTTGAGTTGTTAGCTTTTAATTCAGGTTAAGAATCTTAATTTACGAATTGCCATTGTAGAGTGAAACATTTTTGCACTAAGATCTGCAAAATACAGGCAGAATTTGTTTGGTTTTTGGAATAAGCAGACGGACTCAGTGAGTCATAGCACTAAGCAGAGAACACATGTATTTCGATTAGTGCGTTACAAAATGCACGCAAATGTATATACAACCCACTGAAAGGAGAAAATGAGAACGAAAATGGTATAGTTTCCTGCTCGCTGACTATCAGCTAATATACGAATATTTCTACATATATGTATATACACAAAAGTATATTCATAGCTGACTGTATTATGTATGTACATGTGTCATCTGACGATAGCAACAACAACAATATGTGTCACACTCGAACGAAACAAAGGAACTTCATTAGAATACCGATTGGGGCAGCTGAGGGGCGTCTCCACAAATAAGAACAACTAGTGGATTATCAATTAGAAAAGGGCGCCTGCGCCAAAGTTTCACTGAGCACAATTGCAGTCGCAGTCGCAATCGCAGTCACGATTTACGGCTCACAATCACCGCCAAAAATCATTGTACGGCGGCGCTGAGCTTTGTGCAATCAGAGGCAATTAAAATGTCGTGAGGTATCTGAACCACAACTCAAAAAAAATCTCCATCACTACCGTCATCAAATACGTTGAAAGCCCAGGAGTATATATATACATATATATATATATGTATGTATGCAGTTTATGTATTTTTAAATGAAATCAGAAGTCTTGACCATGACTTTCAGTCAGTCGTAGATAACTAGATGTTGGTCCTAATCTCGTGACGTTAAATTACCTAAAAAAAAGTGATTATAACAACGACAACAACAACAATAACAGATAGATGAATCGAATATTGCGCATACGCAGTGTGAAACGGTAAACTAATTGACAGACTTGTTTGCTTGTCTGCCACCCACTCATTATATTTAATAGAGAAACAAAAGAAGAGACAGGAAAAACGCAAAAAACTCAAAACGACTCAGATCGCATTTCTTCAAAGATATATAGTTTTTGTTTCAAGTAGTCGCAACTTAACTGCTGTCAACTATTATGGTCGGTTTTATTAATTAATTTAGTTAACAAGCGCCGGCAAACTTAAAATAAATGATTATTTAACTGAAGCAATTCGGATCTGACGCTAGACGATAATTGAATATTGGATTAACAAACTACTTGGAAGTTCCTAACTTACTAAAATCTGAATTAAAACTAGATTTTTGGACAGGGCAGAATTATAACAGTCTTATCTTAATTGATATTTGAAACATTTCAGATTTGATTTTGATTTTAAATTAATTATTCACAATATAGCTCATTAAGTGAGTATCAGTATTTATATTTGTCAGCCTAAGACAGGAATAAGATTAAGGGCATTCGCTATGTGGAATGATTGGAAATACACAGCACTTGCTCGTGCCAGCTATGGTACGGGTTCAATGTAATCTTGGGATTGCACTCAATTATATTGTTAGGCGAATTGGTTTGGGTGTAAAGTCGAGTTGTGTATCGGTCAGCGACCGATAACAGCATAAGTACGCTCGGGTTTATCGAGTGGGGCGTCACTTTGTTGCTCGCTCGGGCATCGCATGAATGCGTCACGCTTTGATTTGTGATTTGTGGTTGGTGGCTACTTGTTTGTGGTTTGTGTTAGCGGCATACTGACCTATCCCTATCCATACCCCAATCCCAGAATTCAGGTGAATTGAATGTCAAATTGACTTGTAAATTGGCAATAGGGATGGTGTGGATTGGTGATCTGGGTAACGGGGGAGGAGGGCTGTTTTTGGCAGCTTTTGCGTTGTAGTTGTTATTGCTGCTCTTCTGCTGCAAGTCGTTGAACTCAAATAAACAAATAAACAAAATGCCAATGTCATGAGTGCAAAAAAGCTAAACAGAGAGATAGAAAGAGAGAAAGAGAGAGAGCGAGAGAGAGAGAGAGAGAGAGAGAGAGAGAGAGAGAACGTGTGAGAGAAAGATGCGCCTTCAGAGACTGTACATTTGCATCAGTTCAGTTCAATTCAGTTAAGTTCAGAGTTCAATTCGCTTTTTAATAGATCAGTAGAACGATACAAATCGGGAAGAGATCTCTCACCTTGCTGAACGCTGCTGTTAAGAAACGCAGACGCGTTTTCATCTTGGACGCATGTATGGAAATGCGAATGCGAATGCAAATGCGAATATGGATGTGAGTGTGTGCTTATGTGAAATGATGAAGTGAATGAATGACATTTATGAGGCTGTAGGCCTTCTGGAATAAACTGTCGCAGTAGCATTTTGATTCCTTCCTTGTCTTGATCTCTCTGCCTCTCACATTTTTCTCCTACTCTGATGCCGTCTTTATCAGCTGGCTTCACACTTTGTTCATTACAGATAGCATTTTATGTATTTACATGTCTGGTACGATAATGCAGTCAAATTGTGCATTCAGATAATTGAATTGCTTTACCCTTGGCTTTGATTCACGCCACATCACTTCAACTTACCCGAGCCACCTCTCAGCAAACCGTCTTGCCCCCATCCTCCCTTTAACTGGCAAGGCATCCCTTAGGCATGGCAGTCGACCTAGTGACATCAATGCAGCTGGACAACAAAGGATCCCTTGATTCGTTTGTTCATTTTGACACCGATTATAATTATTTATACCAGAATACCAGAATATCTACATGTATTTTTTAGATTAAAATCATATCTGAGAATTATAACTATTGCAATTTAAGCAAAATTGACATATTACTTTTTAATTCACATGAGTTTAAGTAATTGACTTCCAAAAATATTGACAGCAAGATACAAATACTTTTATTACGCAAAAGAGAAATGAATAATAGCGAATAAATATTGTTTCAAGTTCAGTAAAATATAATCTTATATGTACATAAGTAGATAATATTTAAATCATCTGTTATATTGAATACGATTATTTCAAGATAAGATACATAACATGAAATAATTCAGATAAAAAGAGCCCCTATACGCAGGTATAGCTAGGTATGGTCTGGTATTAGCTCTATCTGTGCTTTGTTGTTGACTGGCTGGTTGGCTGGTTGGCTGATTGGCGAGTTCATTGCCAGAGAGCACTTTGCGCATTTTGAGGGATTTACGCTTTCTGTGGGACGCTACCTGGGGGCTAATTTTGCCCATCGATAATATTACATGTGCTTCTTGTTGACAGTGCACTCGCTGGTGTGGCAGCACTTGTGGAGCGCTTATTTAGAAAATGTTATTAACTGTCTCAATGCACGAGCACCGCGTACACCCACCCACACACAAATCTACACACACGCACAGTCTTCCCGCTCGCATACAATATATTTTGTATATTTTTAGTTATTTTTTTTATGTGTTTGAAATCGAAAGAATTTTATAAATAGTTGCACGTTTCGGTTGATCCGATATATCTTAACTTGGCCCATGCATGCTTTGCATTTGGCCAGTATCATTTTTATGGATATATGTGGCAAATATGTAGGTACTGATCTTACCTTGTCTTCCGTTTGCTGATTGCTCTTAAGTTATTGGTTGTTTCTGATTTTCTTTGGGTTGTTTCTATTGTTGATTTTATTTTGCACTTTAATTCTGTTTTTATTTAATTTTTTTTTACAATTTTAAAGTGTTCTTTGACTACATCCCCTTGGGGCACTTCACTTTGCACTCGATGCGCGTCGCTGGGCTGCCGATTTGGAAATAAAACCGCGTCAACTTGTAAACAATGCGTTTATTAAAATCGAGAATCAATAAAACTGTCCAAAATAATAAAACATTGAAAAAATACAAAAAAAAATAAGGAAAACAATTGCAAAAAACGTAGGTTTTGAGTATATGTTGAGTATATGTTGCCTGTCGGAGTGTCACGGGAATCGAAAGTCAGTTTGGATGGCTTCTGATTGCAACTGGCTCTGGAGTGGGAAACAGCCGTTGCCGTTGCCGGTGCGCGACCAAATAAAACCAAAAGAAGAACAAATTATGGCGATGCCGCGCTCTGATCGCGACCAAACCAAATCTACAAATGACTCGCAACTCTCTCGCTTCCTCACTCTCTCTCTCTCTCTCGCTCTGTCGCTCTCGATCTCACTCTCGCGCTGTTGATATCTCTCACTCACTTGCTCAGTCGCTATCATTGCGCCCGAGGCGAGCGCGTTGTTTCTTTCTTATCAGTTGTGTCACTTCCAAGAGAACGAGCGAGAGAGAGAGCGAGAGAGAAAGAGAGCACACTTTGAACATAATCTGATTCGAATTATGAACTCTTATCAGAGATTGATTTTGAATCGTCAACTTGGCGCCTCGCAACATGGCTCTTTTCTTGGATGGGACAGCTGGGTGAAGGGGCGAAGGGGTACAGCTGCTGCACAGTGCCTTGTGGTCGGGGGTGTAGTGTTATATTAAAATTAGCATATATTTTATTGAATAATTTTGTATATACAAAAGCACGCTCAACTAACTCTGCACACATACATACGTATACAGTTATATATATATATACAAATACATCCATGCATACATCCATGCATACTTGTGCTCTCTCCCTTTTGCACTTTGCTGAGTAAGCTCTACAACTTTATGCAGCAGTTGGCAACATGACAAAAGCGAATATATACATAAATACATACATATGTAGCCATTAGCTACCTAAAAATCTCAACAAAATTAGTCAGAGAGCAGTGCAAATAGAATATAGAGCAGTTTACAATAACATGCGAAATACAACATACATACACACATACATGCATATGTACATACATACACACACACACACACACACAAAATTCAATAAATATAAATGTGTACATACATTTCTTTTTAGAGGAATCAGAACAGTATATTGCTCTGGAGTTGAATCAATCCTGTTCTAATTATTGTTGCCGATTGTTCTCTCTCAAAAATAAAAACCAATATTTAAAAAATAATTATATAAATATTCGATTCCATAGCACAGCGACAAGCCACTACAATATACTGACATCATCATAAATTGAACTTTTACTTTATTTTAACTTTCCTTTTATACGAAACAATGCTTCTGATTAAACAATTTTTCACTTTCTTTCATATATTCTTATTCAATTCAGGGTCAAACATTTGCAGCTATTATAATAGATTTAAGGCTTAAGATATACGTATGTTCACAAAAGGCATTATCTTTATGGCACTGGTTTAGAGTATATTGGGCGCCGGTGTAGTACAGATAACAAGCCTTTTGCTTCAATTTATGTATGTTCAATCGTAACGCGCTTTACTGTCTAATAGGAACTTTAAAAATGTATTCGTTGGAGAAGCGTGTGGTACAGTGGGACCATTTTCAGCATACACAAAGCAAATTTTAATTACTACTTAAGTGATATAATGCTAGCATAATGTATATGAAACAAAGTCCACAAACCCATTTGAAACGAGCCTGGAATGCTAGTTTTTTCCAACCCACAACCAAACTGTGAACTGAAACAATAGTTCAGCTTAAAACAAATAAATTAGTGTGCACGATATGTTTGAATTGCATCTATTGTTTCCAACTGTGTACGTCATTCCACTGTGCAGTGAAAACCGTTAGTTTTGAAAGACTGTAGGAATGTTCGCACTCGCCGCCTAATTATCTGAGTAAACAAATTTAAAAGATGCAAGGTGTGAGCGAATTTGACTTATGCCTTATTAACTTTCATTAATGCGAGTCCATCTGCTTTCTGGCCTGATTGAATGACGTACGAGGATGCGGTTGTTGTGGGTATAGGAGGGGGAAAGAATGGGGGAAGTAATTCTTGAGTACTGCCTACCGATTGTTCCAACGCCGACATCCACATTAGTTGGTTAATCTGATCGAGTCCATCAACTGCAACTCATGCCCACTTCTCACTGCTAACGCATAAGAGGACTAGAGCGCAGCGGGGTAATGTGGGGGGCGATGGACAACTCGTGATCGTTTCTCAACGCTCAATGCACCACCCCAGCTGGCGCGGCTCTCCCCGTATAGATCCGTCGTACCCCGACACACGATTTGCGATCAACGTAAAGCGACCTGATAAGCAGCCTTACTACCCTGTGTACATATTTGAGCGTTATTGATAAGCGCATTGATTGCTGTTCGCATCGAATTTAATACGCATCAACATCAAATCAGCAGTGCATGTAGTGCATTCCTTACAACGCAGCAATGCTCGAATACCCTATCCCTGATGCCCCACGTCTATGTGATACATTTTTCAATATATTTCTTCTATATAGGAATGGTACATTTCATATATAACGTTCATTATTTAACATTTTTAATATTATAACTTGGGCTTTATATTTATTCAGAACTTTGTATGTAATACAGAAAATATGTCCGCTTCATGTGACTTATACCACGCGATTCAAGCGACCAAAAGTGACTGACTCATACTTTATGAAAGTAGCTTAAAGATACCATCGACGAAGGTCTTGATCATAAGAAACTTACAATTACCGTTGCTCGCAGGCAACAACAGATTAAGACTACAAAACGGGAATGCAAGACAAGCTGCGGTTTACATAGGCAAATACAGTTATTTCCCACATTCTAGGTTTTTTTTTTTTTAATAAAATATAGGTACCATTTCAAACATTTTCACAACGCTAATATGCTCTAGTGGGATTTGCAAGCAATACAGGCGTTTGCCACGCCCCTTCGAACTACATATTTGCAGTTGCCAGTTGCAGTAAAGTGTTCGATAAGCAGACTTTACAGCGATAACTGCTTCGATTACGATTGCAAGCCGCAACTGCAAATAGATTGGAACGAAATTTAATTATGTACACCCTCTGGGGCACAGGTGCGGAGTTTGAGAAATCGGGTCGCCCTTGTGAGATTTGTGTCAGTGTTGAACAATATTAAAAATGGTCGACTAGAGTGCTCATTGCTGAAAAATATATTTTCATTTATTTTATTCCTTTGAGTAAGGGCATTTAAAGTAAACATATTCACATATTATTAGGCTTTTTTTGCAGCCGAGCAATCAGAATGGAAACGATCGTCTTGAATGAAGTTGAAGACGCCAATTCGCACAACACCACATCGTACATCGAGAAAATTGTTCGCACTAATGTATTCAAGTCCATCTGCGAGGAGAATCTGCAGCAACTGGAAGACGAGTTGCCGCCATGGGTGTCCTTTAACAAACTGGATATGGAAGTTCTGAATACCGAGATGCTTGGCCACAGCATTGGCACCCAGACCGACATAGAAGGTGCAGAATTCGCGATCAAAGCGTATAACTATATCACCTGCCTGTGGCTAGTCATAGCATTGCTATTGGCGCTCATTCTACTGCCATGTACACTTGTTAAAGTAGACACTATCAAATCGCACTCCGCTCGTAATAATAGTTAGTTATTATTAAAACGAGCATTGCTATTTTAAGCCTTGCTCCACACTCGTGACAACTACAGATAGCGCGCGTTGCTGCTACTTCCAATTCCTATATACCCTACTCGCCCGTACTGCACTCGCATTGGAAATTTTTTTTTGGTTGCTGTAGAGAGAGTTTTAGATTACCACAAGAAAATCAAAAATCAAGAAAAAATGGAAAATCATAGCATAAATTCAACGTGTGCCCCGAGAGATGGCGATAGCGACATTGACACCCAATCGAACCCAATATTAGCTGTCAATAATTAGCCCATATATGTATCTATATTTACATATACTCGTACATATACACCAAATAAATACAAGAACTGGGGTGAAATTCCATTCGAGATGCAATTAATGGGCAATGGCCTCAATGCAACTGTGATAAGCGACACACGCTTCAACACAGCACATATATATAGGTGCATTCAACCTGGCGGGGCAGCCTTGCCCCAACATAGAGACAAGTATCTCTGTACAATGACACTGCGACAGTTGCACAGTCACCCCTTCTCAGAGGGTATCGTGCCGCTCCATTCCCGAGTTTAGTGTCATGGTAAAGATTAATAAAAATAACGACCGTTCTAGTCACAAACCTTACCATATTATTATAATACTCATTGCAAGGGTATCCAAATGTCCGAGTACTTCATCTGCTCGCAGCATTAACTTCAAATTGTGTAATTTTTTACACTTAGCATTAGCACACATTTTAACACTTTAAATGTATCTTATTGTTTTCTTTAAGTCGAACAAATTAGGCCATATTGCAAATTTAGATATGCTTAGAAAGGTTTGCCAATCGTTTTAACTTATATAGTAATAGATAACTGATCTGGACTATTCTGTTCAATGTGATGAACCAATGTGAATTTGAGACCATCAAAATTCAGTTCATCCGTACATATATATATATTTATATTGTGTGTCGTTCCGTGACAGGATTATGATACGCTTGGTTGTATAAACCAAAAGAAAACGTTGCATAATCATTTCCTTCAGTCTTTGCTTCATGTGCATATACATTTCACACCAAATTCAAATTGAATTTCATTTCAATCATTAATATTGATTTGATTACTGCGCTTTTGCTTTGGTTTTTATTTCTTTTGTTTTTGCTTTGTTTTATAATGTTGTTATGCATATCTGTTGTTCTTGTTGTTGATTTGTCAATCAGTTGTCATTGACGTTCGCTGTTATTCATTGGAATATATAGGCATTGGCCTGTGTGCATCGAACATGAAAATAACCCTCTCCAACCCAACCCACCAAGTGACACGCACACACACAACGCCAAGTGACGAAAGTGGCACAACATAGATTGATGCAAATTAGCTGACAAAACATGCAATGCAAAGATATACATCAATATGTGCCTTAGTGTGTGAGTGTGTGTGTGTGTGTGTTTGGTATTCATAAATCAACTGTACATTATTCAGCCATTTTGTTTTGCATACTCAATACGAAACACAATACACTGCCAGCCTAAAAGCAGGCAACAAGAAACTGGAGAGCTTGTTAGCCCGACAGAGAAATGAGATACGATGAAGATAACGGGGAGAGCAGTCTGTGGGGGGAAGGGGGTCGTTTGCATTGTTGCCGCTTTCTATTTAACATGCACTTGCTCATTGTGCCGTATTAATAATGCAAGTCACTGCATGTGTGGGTGTTTGTGTGCAATTTGAGCGCATTGGGAGCCTTCTCTCACCTGTTGATGGCTTCCCTAAAGCGACGTCAACAGCAACAGCAGCAGCAGCTGTAACATAAACCCGGCTAAGCATCAGATTGCACATGTAATTACATACACACACACGCATATCTAGATGTTTTTGACATTAGGGTTGAGCGAACCAACATTTTTAATTGAGCTTTAATTTCACTCAATGACCCTTAACCTTAAATGCAGTCATGCGAAATGTTAGTTTTCTATGCTAGAGCTACAAATAAAAAGTTTTTTTCTTTATTTGTTATTTTAAATACAAAATGCCAGAACTTATAATAAATTAAAGAAAATCTACATTTTCTTAATCTGATTTTGTTGAAAAGGCTAAGATTCGATCTCAAAAAGAACAACAAAAGTTACTCCTGTAAGATTTTATTTTATATAAGCATATACTGTTAATTATGAATATATCAGAATTATAAGTTTTTATCATTTCTTCTTTTACAACTTAAAATTTGTCGATAATTATATAAATTCGTAGAACTTTGATTTTCTGCAGAAATGTTGCTTTCGATTGACAAAAACAAAATACTCACTCTGCCCTAATGTCCATAAGCCTACGCAGTTGCTAATTATGTAAAACTTATAAAAAGCTCCAGTGGCCGGCTATATAAACACACACACACACACACACACACACAGCACATACACACACACAGAAGCCTTGCCTTATACTTAAGAACCTTGACCATAGATATAGTATTTTGCATATAAAATTTGTTGGCTCAAAAGTGCATTTCATACACTGACCAACAAGAAAAACTTGTACAAAAGATTAAGTTTGCTGAATCATAGAAACATTATAATATTCATGTATTAAAAACAAACAAAAAAAACCTTTGTCTTAATGAATGTAATGAATGTATTTTTAACAATTTTTTGCTTGTATAATAAAATAAGTTGTACGCAAAAAAACGTTTTTTCGGAATAATGTTTTATTCTGTATAAAGAAAATTCATCAATATTTTTCATCGATTGATAAACGATGGTTTTTTTATTCTACTTTTAATGCGATTATAATACTTATTTGTACATATGTCTTCTAAAGGAGCAGCCGAAGATTTACTCAGTATTTACAGAAGTAAACTTTATTTGTATTTGTACCCATTTGCCTCAAAGGAAAGTGTTACTGTACTTTGGCGTTTTTGCTTTCGCTTTCGAATAGTGCCACACGTGTCGCGTCTCGTGCCAGTCACTACATATATGTGTGTGTTTTTTGTTGTTGTTGTTTTTATTGTTGTTGTGTATGTGTGACAGGTGGTTACATCAATGCAACGCCGCCCGTCATTTGCTCGCCAGCTATACTCTCTTTCTCATTCTCTCACTCTCTTCTCTTAACTCACATTTACATAGTTTGTTGACAAAGGATATGGGATGGGGATAGCGTAAGGTGGGTGGGGGGAGGGGGGTGCCATGCTACCACGTGACTAAACACTTGCACGTGGGTCGATCTTTTCGACTGCAGGTCACGGACGCCAGCATTGACGCTGACGGGGTTAAGGTAAAGGAAATAGCAAACTTAAAAGGCACAGCGCACAATCCAATTTGCTCACGTAATTTATTTGATGGCGCGCACTAATTTTGGATAACGACAAGCATTTAAACGTATTTTCTTACGCACACACGTGAACAACAGAAACAAAAAAATAAACAAAAAACGTAAGCCGGTCGGATCCGGTGCGACGGCCGACCGGCAAATTGAAATCACTGCGCCGAGACTCGATTGCGTCGCTTGTCTGCCAAACTGCGGATGCGGATGTCTATGCGGACAGACAGGCGCACACGGCGACTGACAGTGCCGCAGTGACCGTGGCATTTGCGCAACAGACACCTGAGGATTCAACGACTGCCATTTCTTATACCCTGTAACCCATTTTAAACGCCATCAAAAGGGTATATTCAAGTTTTGCAAATGAAAGTAATGAACATATTTGGGCAGAACGATTGCTGATCTCAGATTCTACCATTAAATTAGGACAAACCAAACCGGTATTTCGAAACTTGAATGATTTCCTTGGATGGGGTTCCGAAAACAAAATACATAGCCACTGCATACGCATTTAAATTTGAATGTACGTTCGTAGCTGGGACTGTGCATTTTAAGTAGGTGCTGGGTATAAACTAGTCGGAGACTATCTAGACTAGAGCAGTTTTACTTAGCTTTCCTGTTTGCTCCTTTGGCCGAATATGAGAAAGCTTTTTCCATTTAAAACCAGCGCCGACAGCGGGGCTTCTGAGCTTTGTCTGCGTGCTGAAATGCGCAATAAAAGCTCGCGCAGTTCGACCAAAAGCTCTCAAGCTGTCAGGCGAATGCTGTAACAGGATCCTGGCCGTTGCCTGAAACTAAAATAAACAAAAACAAAAATTCACGTCCATTTTTAGTATGAGCTTTGACATGAGTTTAGTTTCTTCACGATTTTGGGATGATTACATGATATATGTATGAAGAAACAAATGGAATGATGTGTGTGATAGTTGTCACTATTGGCAGTTATAAATTATGGCTCTCCACCTCTGGCGCCATCCTCCTCATCAATATCCACCCAGCCGTCGTCACTGAGCTCAGCGATGGTGTCGTTGTCATCGACCACAGCAGCCACACTGGTATCGTCTTCGGTGGAACCAGAATTGGTATTGCTGTTGGTCACAACAGCTGTGGCCCAGCCAGTAGCGGCCGGCAGATCCTCCAGATGCCTCTGCGTTACTGGCGTCTCCGATGTTGAGTTGCTATCTGTGGACGGAGCCGTTTCGGTTGCCGTAGCGGTAACCGATGATGACGATGATCTGCTCGCATCGATAGTTGCTCTTAGCTTGTTGCGCCTACGCAACGCCTGGTACTCCTCCAAATCAGCCAGAGTCAGATGAATTCTTTGCAAATTACGTTTTAACATGATGTTTCCCGCCGAATTTCTACGCGTTGCGTATTAGAAACAGTTAGAACGCTAGGCTGCCACCCTGATTTTCAAATCGCGGGGCAGAGCTGCAGCTTTTTCGATAGTTGGTTGTCACTAAAACTCTGATTAGAAATTTACGGACTTCATTGCAAATGTGCAATATGTACAATTAGATGTGAACAACCTAAACGAAAAATTAAGTTTCAAAAAAATGTATTTTGAGTTAGTTGAGGTTAAAATATATTACAATTATTTTCAAAGCAGCCGATAATTAATGACATAAACTTCTTTTAATATATAGCAAAAAAATTATTTAAAAAGTTCATTTATACGTTGAAAGGAATATAATTATAGGATATATATACAGGCACACAAACTTTTAATTTACTTTGGCAAATTCAGCGATAGCTTTATCGACCAGCCACCACGTCTATCGCGGCAACTCTGTTTTTTTTTTTTGCTCAATTGTTTTGTTTTGAACAAGAAACAAGTGGGTGAAATAAAGCAACGTGGACTCGGCGCGACTGTCTGTTCTACCAACTCCGCAGACGCTCTCTCAAAATAAGACCGCGGCGGCGAGCTGTATTTGTTTATTGACACAGACTTTTGGTATTTCGCCATTTGTTGCTGCTGTTGCTGCTGTTGCTGTTGTAGTTGTTGTTCGTTTGTATTAACTTTGTTGTTTCTGTGCTGTTCTGTCAGCAGAGGGTAGAACCGTAGCGGGGTATTGGCGTCGGCATCGGCAGAACCTGTGCTGATCTGGCATTGCCCGCGGCCAGTGGCACGTCGACCGCCGCACTTCGCATGTGAAGAAAGAATTACGGGCGACTTCTGCTTAGCTGAACTGTGAAGGAATTAAGACGTCTTGGCTACTAATGAGCAATAAACTGACAGACAATATGAACGGGCGCACCATACGCATCAACCGGGTGCCAGCAACCATCACTGCCATTCTGCTGACCATTGCGCTTGTGTACTTTCTCAACTTCCAGAAAGATGAGCGGCCGGCCATTTACGGCATGCTGCGCAGCGACAACAATGTGAATCTACGCAAGATGCTCATTGCCGCCATACAGGCGGCACAGCGCGGCGGTC
The DNA here is from genome assembly GCF_018153295.1 of Drosophila grimshawi. Taxonomy (NCBI): domain Eukaryota; kingdom Metazoa; phylum Arthropoda; class Insecta; order Diptera; family Drosophilidae; genus Drosophila; species Drosophila grimshawi. The sequence goes on along the minus strand of NW_025062489.1, from coordinate 1,222,241 downwards.
TGGAGGTGGTCGACGTGATGCATTCGCGTCAATTAAAGGAGCGCAGTAAGGGCAAAACGGCTGAGGGTGTCAACGATCCATTTACGGATGCAGACGGGCGATCGCATTGTGTGATGAAGCAGGGCCTGCAACGCATTTTTCCACGTGTACGCATCTTCTCGGAGGAGGATAAGGAGCATTGCAAGGATGCGTACAGCTTTGATCTGGATCCAACTGTGTTGCACGAGACGGCCAAGGTGCCCGACATGTCGGTCACTGCTCAAGATGTGACCGTCTGGGTGGATCCGTTGGATGCCACCAAGGAGTTTACAGGTAAATCACTGTCATACAAAAAAGCCAACCGTATAGTTCAATCTTATCTAATCGTAATCCTCGTACCCCAGAGGAGCTGTACGAGTATGTGACGACAATGGTGTGTGTGGCTGTGGCAGGTCGTCCAGTGATTGGCGTCATACATAGTCCCTTCAGCGGTCAAACCGCCTGGGCGTGGGTTGGCCAAAGCAGATCCGAATACCTGCAAGAGCTGCATCAAATGCCGCGCCTCAACTCCGACCAGCCCATCATAACCGTTTCGCGGTCCCATGCTGCCGCTGTCAAGAATGTGGCGCGCAATGTTTTTGGTGCGAATGTCAGTTTGCTGACGGCCGCTGGCGCTGGCTATAAGGTGCTACAAGTGGTAGCCAATAATGCCACTGCCTATCTGCATACCTCCATCATCAAGAAGTGGGACATTTGTGCCGGCGAAGCCATACTGCGCGCCCTCGGTGGCGCCATGACAACGCTCGATGGCGAGCGAATCCAATATGGACCCCACGATTCGTCAGTGAATACAGGTGGCCTGTTGGCCAGTCTGGACAAGCACGAGGAGTACATGGAACTCATTTCAAAATATCGCACCACGCACAATGGCAAACTTAGCTAGTAACTAGTACACTATTTAATTAACTGCAACTGAAACCCAAACTCTCTCTGGAATCTCTACCCAGGCAGCTGTTGCACGCGTGCAACGCGTCGTCGTCAGCTTAGGCTTAAGTTCAAACTTAAAAAGAAACAAACCGGTTCTTGTGCGAACCGATCGATTTGTGTTAGCATTTTCGCGGTGGGTCATGAACCCCTGCTCGACAGCAGATCGACTTCTAAATAATGCAAAATACTTTGAAATTGTGCTCAGTTACATAAAATTAATAAATACTAAATAAGCGAACCGTCTCTAAAATCGTTCATGCTTTTTCATAGGATTTCGATGCTTTGAATTATATTTGAACTTGGAGAGAGTGCGTAAATATGTTAATTTGCGATATTCGTTTGCTTTTGTTTGTGATTGTATAAACCGGTCATTGCTTTATATATAGCCAGACTTAACTGATTGGAACGGTATGAATAAATTGAGGATGAATTAAATAATGAGTTCATTCAGATAGATGATTATAGATAATAATAATAATAATAGTGTGGTATATATTCGTGTGATATCGTGTTACCACTTATCATACACACACAACACACACACGCACACATTCATAGAGTAGAGGCTCATAAGTGCCACCATCAATATATGATGATCTCCTTCCCAGGTACAATTGTTTTAGCATTTAACATTTGTTTAACTATTTGCGTGCATTGAACTTCTTAACTGTATTATTCGTAGAATGATTGTTAATATAACAATTCACTTAATGCTTACAGTATTTTTCCCTTGTGCCAGATGTGCTGCTATTTAGTGTTATTTTTATCAAACTCTAAGCGCAATCCTTTAAGCTATGTAAAACACATTGGGATTATTTGTTTGCTGCTGTTTTCCTTCTTCTTTTTTTGCTGGGCTTCGTGCATACCGTGTCACGTTATGTCTGAGCAAGCGCCCATCTCTAATTGTTACAGCTGTGATGCATGCAGCGTTCAACTGTTTTATAAACCGATTTGCGTTCCGCCGGTCGGGGAGCAATGACCAGCAGCGTCAACGTCTGCCAGCGCACCCATCAGATTGAAGTCGAATCTCTGCGAGAGTCAGACAAAGTGCGTCACAGCCTCCTGCTGATAAAGGGCCGACTGCTGCCCAGCTGCTCCAGTGGCAATCAGCTGACGGCTACACTATCTTTGCGCCGGTCGAAACGGGAGCAACTCACCCAGCTGTCTGCTGTTGGTGAGTTTAAGCTACTGTTTGATTTGGAATCAGAGTCGGATAAGGAATCGCAGGAGGTGCAGGAGGAGGAGCCGTGTGAGCTGCAATTAAACTGTTGCAGCAGCAAACGTTTGCTGCAATTTAGCTATCAGCGACGTCTCAGCACTTATCGTGTGCAACCATTGTATCTATTGTGTCGTCCCAGCGACCACGACGACGAGCCGGCAGAATCAGAGCAGTTGCAGCGCGAACGGTGCACTTTAATTGATTTGAATCTGCGCCTGGTGCAATGCATTTATGCGCATAAGCTGCAGGCTGCCGGCTATGCGAATCGCACGTTCAGCTTAAACGGCACCTGTCAAATCTTCCGCAGCCAGCTGAGTGGAGCGACGGTGCGTGGCTGCGGCGAGGACGAACTCTGGCAGCGATTCGCCAGCGAGATACTCGCGTGTCCCAACTGGGGCCAGCAGCTGCATCTTAAGTTTATTGCATTCATTGGCTGTACCCAATACGACGGCGCTGGAGTGGCAGCCAGTGGTGATTACAGTTACGCGAATATCCGTCGGAATCTGAAGGCGCACGCTGCTTTGGGTGGCGGTGGATTGGCTCTGTTTGGAAGCGGTCATTTTTATGCATGGCCACGACGCTTTGCGGAGATTGGCGAGTGCATACGGAGCACGAGGCGTGTGGATGTGACACGACTGCCGGACGAGAGCAACTATCGACGCACCTACGGCGGCGTTTATGCCAGCACCTTGGGCGCTGTCTGTCACGAGCTAGGCCACTGCTTCGACCTCGGCCACACCATCGATGGTGTGATGGGCCATGGATTTGATTTCCTAAATCGTGTGCTAACCGTTGATCAGCCCACGGAGCATCTGCCGCAGCGTATTGTGGCGGCTGCGGCGGTGGCGGCCACAGATGCATCCACATCTCTGGTGCGTCCACGATTCACCCAGCTGAAGCTAAAGAAGCCGGCGGGCAGCGAGTATCTGGATACCTATCACGAGCAGCGACGCAACGATAGTTTCTACTTTACAAACAACTGTGCCGTCATTCTCGCCCAGCATCGCTGGATGCGACCCGACTTGGAGCCCCAGGCTCAGAAGCAGCAGCCACACATTGAGTTGCTGTCAGCGAGCGCTGAAATTGTGTCAAGTATACCACTGCGTCTCATCGAGTTGCGCTGCAATCTAAATAGCCTGGTTGCCCACTACGAGGTGTTCGAGGAGCAGCAGCAGGCGCATCGCTTCCAGCTGCCCGCTGCGCTCTGGCATCTTTTGACCACCCAGCGCACCCACTACGTCTTTATACTGACCATTGACGGCGACACCAAACGCTTGACCTGTGACAACGCTTCCAACTAGCTATCGCCCCGGTGAGCTTTGAGTCGCATAATTCCATAAACCATAAAAATCCTCAACATCTTGATCAACTTAGTTGGCAAACCAGCTTTAAATCCAATAGTCAACCGATCCTCCAATTTGGAATTATAGTACTTTAAAATCTCCATTTGCTCTTTCTCATTTTCTGAAACCTGAGTGTATTCCAAGTGGGTGTAAATTCAATGACTCACGAATATTTGCGTGTTCGAAATTAAACAAATGTTGATTGATATTTATAATAGTCGTTAAAACGATAACTGCTAATGAGCACAATAAATGCTGACGCGATTTGCTTTCAAATGAAATCGTAGTATAATAATCAGAATACAACATAATTCAAGAAGTTATTTACAACTTTTACCTACAGTTTTCTTAATACATATATTTATTTTGATTAATAGTTGTAGATCTATTTCTTCAGTATGCTCATCCACTAAAATTACACTGCGAAACCCGAAACTGTCTAAGTCTTTGTCATGCAAAATTGTTGTTTTTCAACCAATTGTTGAACTCACTTTTAAAGTGAAACATTTCCATAAACCCACTTGACCTAAGCAAAGCCACGCAATACCAACATATATATATATATATATATATATATATATATATATATATTTAAATATCATTACGGAACTTGGCTATCTATTAAAGATAAAGCGTATCTTTAAAACTAATTTGAATTCTCTATTGAAATAATTTAAACAAGTAAAGCTACGTGTGCAATGTCTGCTGCTAAAATACAGTATTATATATTTTTTGAATTATAAACAGAATAGCTCTGACTTGATTCAATAAATGAATAACACTGAAAAGATATCAATACAATCAAATTGGCATGTGGCTTGCAACCCATTAAGAAGTGCTGTCCTGCCTCAATGGACTGGGGAAGAGATAACAAATCATATATTGTAAATTATGAGTCATGTTGCGACATATGCAGCTACATATATCTGAAACTACTCACAACTAGATGATTCATGCGCGCAGCTATTAAATCAACAAGTGCCCGTGGGTTAATAACATCGACTGACGGAACCGGCTCTCGAATTGCTATCAAAGTTCGATGATCGTACGCAGATAGTTAAAGTCGAAATAGACGAGATAAATAGCTTTGAGAGTAGCTCCCCATTCCACTGAGATTGTTAGCTGATCTCTCAGCTGAGCTGGCAAAGCAGCTGAGAGAGACGTGGGAGAGATAGAGCCTCAAGACGACTATCGCAGAGAAGTACTCATCGATCGTTGTCTATGTCAAATGGGTTAAGCTTTTGCGTTGTCAGCATTGCTGCACATTGGTGTAAACGCTGCAAATGAACAATATTCGAAAATAGATTTCTTAAACATGATTCACATATTCGTAACGATTTTTGCTTTTCATTTCAAATAACTAATGAGAAATCAAAATTTTTCTTTGTAGCTTCTTTTAGAAAGCCGCTATCAACTCAGCCAATCAACATTGAATTACTCAAAATACTCTCAGAGGTATGTCGAAAAAATATATATTACAAACAAATTGATTTCAGTTCAAAGTCGACTTGAAATTGGAACACGTGAGTTCGTTTCTTTAAACACTGTGCAGCGTCGACAAACAACTCGCATTTCTTACACTTTGTTTTCTGTTTGGCTTTTTTTGCTAAGCCAACAGTTCGATAGTGAATATGCTGTGATAGAAGCAACAAACAAGCAAACTTAAAAAAAAAAATATATTTTTGGCAGAGGTCTGCCTGATAAGATAAACATATTGAAAAAAAAAGTGTATATTATATGTATAGTTAAATTCATATTGGCAAGAGACAAGAAAAACCTGCGCTAATTACTAATTGTGGCGCTTGTGTGTCATTCACATTTCAGAGCTCAACTGGAGCAGCAGCTGTAGGATCGTACAGGAACCCAATTAAATATGGTGGATGCGCGCATAAAATTTAAAGTCTTGAAAGGCTTCCCGGATGCGACGGATAAAATAGAAACGCAGACATTTTTAAATGCGGCAAAGGAAATTGTAATTGTAATTGGTGAGCCTATTCGATCAGTAGTTGATCGATCGCTATGAATAAATTATATATATATTAAATATATTATCTAAATGCCCGCAATCTTTAAAACAGAAACCTTTGGGAAGCTCTTCACGCCCGTAATCAGCGATATGAATGGCAATATAAATGTAAGTTTTAACCCAATGCAATCATACATATATGTCACAAAAGTATTTATCACATCTTTGGCACAGAAACTAACCAAGGTCTATGGCACGGATGTACTGAAATATCAATATCTGGAAGATATGATTGTGACGAATGTGAATGTGGATGATTTTGCGGCAAATGCGCTGCTCTGGCTAAAGCGCGGTCTGCAATTAATTTGCACGTTCTTCGAGAACATCTACAACGATGCACAAAACACAGAGGCACTGAAGCATCATTTACAGGATGCCTACGAGCGCACCCTAAAGCCCTATCACGGCTTCATTGTCCAAAGCACCATCAAGGTGAGAGTGCAATTATCGAAAGTGCCGAAAATGCAATGCTTAATTTCTAACGTTTTCTAATTTGTTTTTCTCCAGATCATCTATAGTTGGGTGCCCACACGCAGCCAGCTGCTCGGCCAGGGGGCCGCCCAGCAGGAGAATATCGAGGTGCTGACCAATTACTTGCCCACAATGCGGGCACAACTCGATCGGATCGATGCACTGCTCAAGGCGCACAGTTTGGACGATGCGCGCAAAGTGTGATTCAAGTGATGATGATCGAAATTCCTTTAGCTTGCTAGTTTAGCTTATATTAATAGTACTATACTATACGCTGATACATATACTATTTAGAATATGATGTTGTTTAAGTCGAAATCCACATAAACATTAACGTGCACATTGAAGTTACAGTTGTTTGGCCTTGAGCATCAGCAGTTGCCGCGACTGCTTCTCCCTAATGCTGGAGGTGCACAGTGCATAATGTATGAGCGCCACGAGCGCCTCCAACGCAATCAGTACAAGCTGCACATTCGAGATGAACTGCAGCCAGCAGTCACCCAAAGCAGCAGCCAGACGCAGATAGACCAGCGCGGGCAGCAGGACGCAAGGCGTTAGCGTCAACAGCAACCACATGGTCGTCGCACCAATGCCCAGATTAATTGAGTAGCTGGCATAGAGGCGCAGCGATTCAGTGCCAACTGCCAGCACATAGGCCAGCAGCATGGCCAGGCCAGTGTAGTTCCACAATCGAAACGACTGCAACAGATCGGCGAAACCGAGACAAATGTATATGTATGTAAATCGTTCGGCTGATCTAACTCACCCAGATGATCATGTGCAGCAAATAGCTGAAACTCCAGATGACCGAGACGTAGGCATTGGTCTGTAGCAGCATTTGCAGCAATAAATTGGAACGATGCGGCAGCACTAGAAATATATGCATATAGTTAAAATATATATATTTGTGGATCTATGTACGTACATGTCTGGCCATTGTTGTAGTAGTTGCTGCTGCTCCTAATCTCGGTATCCATTCTCATAACCAACTAGTTCACTGACAACCTTTTTCGATTTGCTGTTTTGATGTTTTTGCCGGTCGTGGTTGCCAGGACAACAAGGTATTTAAATCATCCCCTTAGCTGCTTGCAATTTAAAATGTGGTCAAGCCCATGATAAATAAAATTAATATTAAAAAAATAAAAAAGTAACACACACATTGCAATTTAACAATTAAATACGTTGTAATGTTAATAATTTATTAACGCTTAATGCATAATGCAAATAATTTCAATATTTTATTTAAGAAACACAACGCCACTTTCTCCTTATACAAACACAACTTTAATGAATAATGTAATTACACGTGTGTCTGTGTGTGTGTGTGGGTGTATGTGTGTATGTGTGTGGGTGTATGTGGGTGGGTGTGTGTGGGTGGGTCCTTGGGATCGGTCATAGATTTAGCAGGGCACGCTCGAGCTCAGAGCCAGTTCCAGAGAACTGACTGCAATTAAAAAGAGATAAAAATGTGTAAAAGAGACAGATAAATGGTGTAACAGAGTACAATAATATATATGTATATACATATATGATTTTCACTTACAAATCTTGTGATCGTCCTTATAGACAAGCGTCGTGAGTGTTGAGGCCAGCAATTGATGGCAACGTTTGTAGGTGCCTTCAATCTCGCCCACCTGGCTAAGCGCCAGATACTCCAAACCATTGTTAACTTCAGAGGTATCCAAACTTTTGCAGCCCACATAGCTGGAGTCACCACCACAAAAGCTAGGATCTATGCTAAGCGCATGCGAATCATTTAGATAGCTAGTGCAGCTATGCCACTCCATGTCCAGCACAAATACCAAATGGAATATCTGCTCCAGAGCCGAGCGAAAGTCCTCAAATTCTTTGGTGAGCAGACAGTGCCTGGATAGCTGCAACAGATAGTCTTTGTGCAGCTTGGTCAGCTCGCGGATGTTGCGCGTCTTCTTCAGTTCGAGTTCGAAGTGCATGCCCATGGCGTGTATAACGTGGGTGCAGAGATGCGTATGCAGGCTGCTGATCAGATTGATCATCCAAAAACGGAGCATTTCCAGCCGGCGCACCGTCAGGCCCAGCAGATCGAGCGGTGCGTACAGATCTTTCGAGTTACGCCGTATGAAACGCATATTCTCCAGCTTCCATGCCGCCCATTTGATCTTGAGCAATAGCCTCCAAATGTCATTGTAACACTTCATATTTTCCTCTGTAACAATGGTCGACAGCGCCTGCGGCATGGTGTACTTCACCTCGATGGCTTCCAGAGCTTCGAACACTTTAATTGACTGTGAGCGCATGCGCGAAATGATCTCCACATATATATCGCTGGCCATGGCCGGATAGTGCGGATCCAGGACCGTGTACAGGTACTTGGTGAGATCCGATGTGCGCGCCCATTGCTCGCCCGACTCAATCTTGCGGTAGAGCCATGTATAGAATGGATATAGCAGATAGTCAGCCTCCAACATAAGCAGATGGCGCAGAAAGCGTACATGTTCACCCAGCAGCAACTCCTCACGATACCATCGCATCACAAAGACATTGGCCAGTTCGATGCGATTCCGTAACACCTTGGCCAGGGCACGTGGCAGCACCTGGGGCAACTGCAGTGGCGTGCATATTTCCAGCGCTTCCAATATATCGAGCACCTGCAGCGGCGGCGTTCTCTGTTCCATTTGCACTTGCTCCCGTTGTGATTGCTTCAGGTGCTGCGTAAAAAAGCCCATTAGCTGCGGATCGCCCAGCTCACTGAATCTCTGCAGTATCAGCGCTTTGTCCTGCTGCCAGTTCTGGCGAACATCGTCCAGAACGCTAGTACGCCGGCGACCAACTGGGCAGGCGACGCATCCAAAGCTCTTCAGCTCATCGAAGAGCTCTTTGATAAGATCCGAGTGCAGCGATCCAACCTGTTTGCTGTTCTCAATCAACTCACCCAGCAAATTGTGGCTGCCCAGCAGATTCTGCGTCTCACCGAACTGGAGTGCATGCTCCATGAGCAAGTGATATAATTTGCAGTCGCGCAGTTCCTTAAGTATAATTCGATGCACATCCTTTGGGTCCTCCGTTCGGCAACGTTCACGTACGCTTTGTACAGCATACACACTGTCATCGCGACTGCATTCCATTATAAACTCGTGGCGACTGTCTTTAAGATTGCCACTGCGCCACCAGTTATCAATGATGGTGCAATAGCGCTTCAGCGTGATCAGCAGGAGTGCCATTGCCATCTTCTGGTTCGGTACGTGCATTTTTGTGTGCTTAAACAGATGAGAGAGCAGATAGGCGCTCCGCAGATGCGGCGGGGCCGTAACAATTGCGTTGGCCGCAAGCGATTGGATAACCTGCAGCTGTTTGAATTGCACATCCATGTGCCGCACAAAGGCAATCAGCGTTAGAGACGACTCCGTAATGCCGGCGCCACAGTCAAGCAGTTGCCGTTCGAAGGCAATGAGACGCTGCTCGATGGGCTGGATGACATCGCGCAGCCCCACAGCAAAGCATTGAAGTGTCCCTGAGGTGGGCGTATGGTCGTTGAGCAGCGTATGCTCTTTGACAATCTGTCGCAGTTGTTGCATGGCCTGCATGGCTGGCAACACCTCCGCCTCCAGCACTGTCTTCAGAGTGCCCTAATAAACATTACAATACAATTGGGAATCATAATTGCTATACATTTCTGATTTTATCATATACATACGTTGCTAACGCTGCAGATGGAAACATCACTGCAAACGCTGATCTCCATCGATTCTGGGTGCACACGAAAGAAGCAGCAACTAGCCGGCATAAAAAACATGAAGATGATCTCACGAATCAGGCTGTGCTCATCGATGGTTTTAGGCAGCAAGCGTTGCGTCTGTGGATTCATATACTGCACATAAGCACTAGCAAAGTTCGCTAATGGATCGAAATTCATTGTATATGAATAGCATTTGACGTGTTGCAGCCACCAATAAGAATGCACCTTTGTCGACAGATTAGTGGATTCGGCAATAAATTTGGTGTATGTTGGCAGCGCACTTGGAGCCTGCACCGCTGACAGCGTGGGCAGCTTGCACCAGCTGGAACGTTTTGGGGTGCCATCGAACGATGTCGATTCAGTTGAGTGGCAAGGAAAATTTCTGACAAACAGCTGCAGGCTCGTACTTGATTCTTCCTCCTCGATCTCATGCATTGTGTTCTCTGTACTGAAACTTTCTTCGTCATCGGACCAGTCCTTTGAAGTGGGCAAAGCATAATAAACGGGTTTAGCTTTATGCTGCAAATTGTTAATTGTTATATAAAAGAACCTACGCTCAAGCTGCTGTTGCTATCCGAGCTTAGTAGTGATTCTTTATCGAAATCCTCTGTTAGTACCGCCACCCAATCGACGTCTGCCTCTGCAGGATTAGACAGGGACTGATTCACGAGTTTATCGTTAGTCGGCGCCCTTTCGAGATCATGTTTTAGAACCAGAAGCTGTAGATCCATCAGTCTTCTATTGCGTCGCACCGTTTGGATGGGCGCATAGGTCACGCTCAGGAGAAAATCGATGACCGAATATTGTACGTCCGTCACGTAGAGGGACTTCCACAAGTCATGGTCCATGATGAGCGTGCTCAGATACCGCAGTGCGCTAGCCTGATGCGGCATGCCCTCGCAGCGAAATCTCTCGATCATATTATCAACGGATCGTCGCACTTCGTGTCTGTTGATAGCCAAGGAGCGATGAATTTGCACCTTGTGCAATCCATATTGCTCCAAAGTTCGTCTCTGAGATTTTGTCGACTGCACAAATCAGAGATCAGAAATCAGCAGTGTTAATATACATGTTTACAAACACTTATGCAGTGATTTTACTTACGTTGCCGCCAGCTAAACATTTCACAAGCTTTCTCACATTCTGTTGAACAAACGCGCTGCTTGCATCCTTGGACATATTTAGATGGCAAGCGCTGCTTTTGTTAAAATAGAAAAGAAAATTTGTGAGACTAATGTAGGGCTTGTTTATTTCGAAAAAGGTAAAGATGAATATATAAGGAGCGTGAAGTCACTTTTTCTACGTTTTTTTGAATACAAATAGCAATATAAGTTGCTACCTGCAAGAGGACTTTCACAAAATGCTCTGGTTCATCATTGCATCATTTTATTTTACACTTTTCTTTAAATTCCACAAAACTAAGTCTTTACCCTTTACCCTAGTTAGCAAATGATGTACTCATTTAAACGGAAATAACGAAATTTGCAACAAATGTGCCACTTATTTTGAGGGTTTTAAATTGTTTATTAATATAGTGTGACCAGAAATTTGAAAGTAACAAATGTTGAGGGGTGGGTCTACCCATGCCCACCGTTTTAACAATCGCACAGCCCTACACAAATCTGCACATCACCAAGCAGCTGATTTCAAAAGATTACAATAACAGACAACAACCCAAGGAAAACTTAACAGTTCGGCGTTGTTGTTAAAGCCATGGGCAGCATGAAGTATAAATCACATCTCTTAATCGTTAGACAAATGATTTGAACGATGTTTCGCTTACCCTCCCCTCCTCCCTAACTGTATCATTTAACACTTGTTTTTTATTTCGCATGCTAAATTTGTAAAAATGTAAATAATTTTAGTTCTTTTGCGCCACTTACGGCATTGGGACACTTGCACAAAAAATAAACGGTTTAAATAAAATTTAGGGTTTTACATGGTAAAATTAACAAAAACAAAAAAAACAAACAGAAGACGCAAAATTCCTGGAGCCTTTTAAATAAATGTTCGTTCTCTGAATTCAGACGCATATAAAATAAATCATTAATAAATAAATTCCAGAAAAATTTTAATATATGCGTTAAATATAAAATAAAATAAAGAGAAATTAAATTTCAAACAAATGTTCATTTTGGCCAGTCTTGAGCCGATCATTAGATTTCTTAAAGCACAGTTGTGATCCGTGTGAGGGTGTGTCATAGCCTTACTTCTCTCTCTCTCTCTCTCTCTCTCTCTCTCTTTCTCTCTCTCTTATCTCTCTTTATCATTTCGCACCACATATTAACAGAGTGCGGCCACCTGGTTGAAAATGGGAATGCCAAATTATCGATGAGCCAGTGCCACAGTGCAACATATTCTATGGACAGCATTTATACGGCTTATAAGCAAATAACATTTAAGTTACAAACAGCTTATAAATAAATAACATTTAAGGCAAATAACTGTTGCACATGGCTGTTTTTATTGAAGACATGAATTTGCTCGAAACTGTTACTGAGGGTAACTAGACTAAACAAATCTTATGTTTGCATAGTGTGGCCAGAGATTATTTTGAAAAGGTAAACAAAAGCTGGTTAGAAATTTCCAAGTGGTCTCCGCAATTAATCGAAACAATGATGAGTACGAGCAAATCACCGACAACTGAGACGATACACCCCACCTTTGTGATACTCGGATCGGGCGGCCACACCGCTGAGATGTGCAAAATGAATCAGGCACTGCTGCGTGACCAGAACACATACCAAAAGAAATACCAGCCGGTACGTTACATTGTGGCCAATAGCGATGATACCTCAGAGCGTCACCTGCGTGTCGCAATGCCTTCTGTGACGAAGGACAGCGATTTCATCCGAGTGCCGCGCAGTCGAAGCGTCGGCCAGAGCTGGGTGAGCACTATATTCACAACGCTGTGGTCACTCCTCTGGAGCTGCTGGCTGGTTTGGCGCGACCGGCCACAACTGGTACTGTGTAACGGGCCTGGCACCTGTGTACCCTACTGCTACGCAGCATATATGTGGCGACTGCTTGGCCGCCTGCCCGCCCACAGCCGGATAGTCTTTGTGGAGAGTTATTGTCGCGTCGAAACGCTCTCACTGAGTGGCCGCCTCCTCTTGCCTCTGGCCGATATGTTTGTCGTCCATTGGCCAGCGCTGGCCGCACGCTACTCCCACAAGCCTAATATTCGATATTTTGGCCGAATCTTATAGGAATCATACGCATAATCTTTCAAATATATGCCATCGATTTGAAGTGCATCCAATGATACTTTCCACTTCAAAAAGATCAATATTGGTTTCACAAAAAAAAAAATAAAAATCAAACCGTATACAAGAAAAACTAGTTTAATAAAAAAAACTATTCATAAGAATAACGAATAATATTATTATTATTAATAACTGACAAATGAGTTGTATAATAAGTATTTCCAGTCACACATGACATGTTTTTGTAACTACGAATTGAGAATGTCAGCGTTTTTTGCGCTTGCAGATCATACGGTGTGCCTCCATTTGATGGCCAAGCATTTCCTGGCCGCACTTGGGGCACTGATTTGTCTGCTTCTTGAGGGAACGTTGGCGCCACTGTTGTGGTGTCATATTGTCTGACTCGCTGGACGTACTGAGATCAAGCGATGCAATTTCGCTTTCTGAGTAGCCAGCGCTTCTCAAACACCCACGACTTGAGTATTTGCGTTTCGGTTTTCCTGATGATTTTGGCTTGTTGATGGTGTTGCTGTCGCCGGGCAATTTTGATAAGCCTTTGTACGATGGCGCTGGCACTTTAATGGTGATGCTGCAGCCCTCCAGGTGATTGGTAAATTCACAGCGTTTCATCTTCTCAAAGCAGATGGGACAGCTGGTAATATCATTGGCAGCATTAAACTGAAAGCCTGAGCTGCAGGCAACCACATCGTTTTCGAGCTGGTACTCCTGCAGCAGCGTATCCTCCCCAAATAGATCTTCAGTAATCGACAGATCGGAGAGCTCAATGGCTGCAGTCATTTCATCGACGTTATCATCGTACTCATCATCGATCATGACAATGTCGTCGTCATTGTACAGCCCCTCTTCCTCCATAACCTCGCGCTTGATGTTAATAGTGCGATCATGGCTACTTATTGCTGCCGATTTTAGTGGTTTTGTGAGCACAACATTATTCTCAGCCTCAGCCTCATGTTCGCTATCTGATATGGTTAAAATTGGAACTTTTACATCGTATATGAAAACATCTTCATCACATTTCTCCCAGCCTTCGGTCTCTGAAGAGTCGCGTCGACGTTTGCTCGGATTCTGTTTGTTTTGCGCCTCTTGTTTTGGCTCAGTTTGTTTATTTCGGTTATCAAAACGCTTGGACCAGATATCGCGCATATGGTTGAGGTTTACATTATCTGGCGGGTGGAGCTGACTGGAGATGCTCGTTTTTAGACTATAGCCCTTACCCTGCATACCACTGACTTTGGAGTTGGCCTTGTCCTTGTTCTCGTCGCTAGAGCTGCCATCGCTGGTCAGATCCTTGAAGCCAACTATGTTGCCACGCTTCTTTGCGTTATTGGTCTGAATGCCAGCAAATGGTTCGTTGGATAGACCCGGATATGAGGTGGGCGGAAATGCGCCTGGTAGTCCAAGATGGGGCTGCGCTTGCGGCAGTAAGTTAACAGATGGCCTATTGTTGCCAAAATACTTGCGAATGTCATCGTTTGAAGTTGATGTGATAGTGCTTGATCTCTTCGACGCTGGTTTTGCAACTGGTTTGCTTGATTTGGCAGCTGCTCTCGGTGGCTCGCTCTTCTTCTCAAAGGTGCCGCCACACTCGCGGTGATGTTTTGCCCACCACTGGTCACTGGGACCGGGAGCGCGATTCGATGTGCGCTTCACCCAGCCCTGAAAGGGATTATGATATTGGCAAATGCCATTGCAGCGCCAAATGTGCGTCTTATATGCGTTCACTTCATCGTGGAATGTGTGATAAACAGTTATATTAGTGCCCGCCACTTTGTTTATCGTTCCCATAATGCGCTTAAAGTTCGGACCATGTCCGCCATTGCCCTCCAATATGTTTAGCACAAAGCAATATGCATGTATCATCTCGTGCTGCAGACGAAATAATTTACTAATATACATACGTATATTTATTACGACATAGATGCACTTACCAGCAGCGTCTCTACTAGATCCTTCCGTGGACGCAGCTTTAGTAGCGGCTCACTGAGGCGTATAATCACCTCTTTGCCCAGACGGTTGCCGCGCTGATAGCAGATACCGGCGCAGGAATACATACGTTTGCTCCATTGGACAGCGACGGCGCTGAGACGGCGATTAAAGAACTTTTCATCGAAGCGCACAAACATGGCGAATATGTCTGGTGTGGGATCGACTAGCTCCCATTCTGGATGGACGAGATTCTGTGTCTGATCCAGGTAATTACCATCGTGGCCAACGGGCTCCTGGATAATATAAATGTAAGATTAATGGTTTATTTACATACAACATATTGATATAATAATATAATAATTACGTCTGCTCGTTTCTTGTTGCTCACACCGCGCATCAAAATGCTAATGTCTGATGGCCGAGTGGCTTCTGCAAAGGAAGCACTACTTTCATCTGCATTTGAGGTATTCTCGGCATCAAATTCGGCTTGCAGCCGCATCGCAATTTGGTAGTCTTCATCCTTGACCGACATTTGATTAGTTTTTGCCTATACAAAGTTGGCATTATGGGAATTTAATTTATGTTTTTTCTGTGTTGTGTGTTGATTGTTTTATTCAGTTACTTACATGGCGCGAGTCTGAATCAATATTGATTACATCCTCATCGATTTCCTTTTGAAGCTTCCTTGCAAAGAGGTAGTCTGGATCATCAGACATCTTAGACAATTGCGTATTTTAATGCGCAGTGACAAGCAAGCCGTTCTTCAAAATATTTGACTGCTTGGCGGTTCCAAATGGGAACCGAAGCTCACAGCTGTTTCTCTGCTGCGTCTTTAATCGGAATGAAGTGATCAAAAATATATCGATGTTTTTTGAGGAGGTCTGACAACAATACTTATTTAACTGGATTACAAATAAGTTTTGAGTTACAAAGCATTGCAAAACGAAATAAGACTTAGCTTGGCAACTACGTACATACGAGTTTGCACTCAAAGCAATATGACTTAATTTTCGCTCGGTTATACGTTGAAGAATATTAAATACTATTTGGTATTTTTAGCGAATATATTTTATATTTCAATCTTGCGACCACACTGGTTCGTCAGCGGCCATTGAAATATTTGAAAATACGATCGCCGACTGTCCGAATTGTGCCGAACCGACACGAAATGAAATATCTGACCAAGCGACAGCGTACAAGAAGGGTGCAACTATTCAATCGATTTGGAAAGATCTCTTATCCGATCAGCACAGAGGGACTCAACGTCAACGTCGATTTGGACTTGTGCAGTAAAATAGAGTCCAACGATTTGGAGACAACGTCCTCCAATAAGAAGGTAGACTCAAGGCTAGCGGTTAAGTCGAACACGTGCAACTTCCACTTCTAATTTAAATTTAAATTGCTCCTTAACCAAGCAGTTGATATTGACGACAAAGACCATCGCCAACGGCGTCTACAAGTCCAAGCATTACCACCAACTCCAGCAGCAGCAGCTACCGCAACAGCCCCCCGACGGGACGACTTGCCGTGAGTAATCGACACCGGTTGGCTGGCATCGGGCGTCAAATGGCGCCGCCAACGCCTCTAAACATAAACAAATAGAATCACTGATTTTATACAAGTGATCTTCGATCCGTTAAGCCAACTCAAACTATTCGTAAGAGCTGATCAATTGCATTGACTCTCTTTCCTCCTCCACTCTCCCTTTTTGCCTTAGTTGGAAAGAGCTGAGCTCAGATGTTCCGTGCCCCCCTCTAAAAATTCTAAATTGAAATTGTTTACATTAATTTTTCTCTTGAGAGTTGTTTGTTAACTATATACACAAATATTTTAAATATAAGCATATACATTTTTTGCTTTCCTTAGATCAGCGAGGCTTTCAATTTAGATTTGGCTCGAGCAGTTTCTCTCAGTATTTTGATCGGGATCCGGAGCGTTATCAAAAGCAGCGCGAGACACTAACGCTAGGCAGCTTCATGAGTCCTGAGGCTTGGAGACAGCTTCTTGGTGAGCATCGGGAGCATCGCCTGAAGACACCAATGAGCAGACCACAAAACTCAGCAGCCGTTTCCACCAACCATTTCAAGTTTTCACAACTGGCAAAAGGGCCAACAATGTCGGAGGCAGGATGTGCCAATCCATGAGTTGCTGTCTCGCCTGGCCATGACTACACCGTATAAGGAGCTGGCCAGCGTAACGCTATCCATGCTTCAGGACACCGCCTTTGGACCACTGAGCATTGACAGCCCCAGCACTGGCGCTAATATACCAGACATGAAATTCTGGCCCAATCCCTTTCAGATTAACTTTTTCAATGGCAGCGAGTCGAAACATTATCCACATCTGTTCGTCGAGAATATGCCTCAAAGTGCCCTGAAGCCCATTGGCTATGAGGTTAAGTGCAAAAACCAAATGCAACAGCAGCTGCAGAAACAATTGGAACCGATGACGAATGGCTGTAACCAGCGTCCAAATGCTGCCGACTTTTGGTTGAGCCAGCAAAGCAACAGCAACATAATCGATCCGAGTCCCAATAGCATTGTGGACAGCATCAAATGTATTTGGACTCGCAGCATCCAATGGGACAACTGCCAGCAGAAAACTCAACAGCATAGAGAATTCAGCTGGGGTCGGCGCAGTCGCGCTGCATTGGCTCATCAGCAGCACACTTTGATAGCGGCAGTGCCGGAGTATCCGCAACATAACCAACAAATGGTAACACCAGCAGTAGCAGCAGCAACCAGCAACGACAAGTATATCGTGCGCAGCAATGACACTTCTCGTTACTTTTATAAAAACCATGACAATTACAATGCGCGCAACAACAACAGTTGCTTGCAGTACCAGCAGCAACACGTACGTCACAGCTATCAGAATGCACAGCAACAACCATCGAGCCAGCTCCAGCACCAGCAGTTTTGGTTATCCAAGCCACGTCCACAGTTCCACACCAGTCGCCTTTACAAAGGCAAAGATTGCCACCACAACAACAACAACAAGAACAGTAACCACAACATCAACAACCAGAATCCATTTATGCTAAATCCTTTCCAGGAGGATCTGGATATGTCAATGGCTATGCGATACAAGCATTCTCCATATCCATCATCTGCAACATCTGAATTAAGAAACACGAACGCATTTCGAATCTTTACTAAAATGGATTACTGAGTTAACGGTAACAAAGAAACAACAAATTTTCAAGTTCTTCTAGCTTAATGGAAATAAAAAAGAAAAGCAAAATGGCGAAAAAAATGATAATAAAAATTACACCCTTTTTAAATTTTTCATGGGTTCATTTTGTAAACAACTTAACTCCAGAGCATAACTTAACTAATAACTCTGAAAACTTAAATATGTATCAATATTGGTTTTCCGAGAGAAAATGAAGTAAGCTTTAGAGACTTTTGCGATTGCACTTCAAGCGGTCCATTTGATGGCCGCTCCTGGGACACCGACTGGTGCACTTCGCAACGCTCCCTCCGTGCAACTGTCGTGGAGTCAAATTGTTTAGCTCGCTGAACGGAAGGAGGCCACTGATGCCATTTTTGCTTCCTGGTGCCGG
Organism: Drosophila grimshawi; assembly: GCF_018153295.1. NCBI lineage: Eukaryota > Metazoa > Arthropoda > Insecta > Diptera > Drosophilidae > Drosophila > Drosophila grimshawi. The sequence goes on along the minus strand of NW_025062489.1, from coordinate 1,203,783 downwards.
GCAATTTTGATAAACCTTTGTACGATGGCGCTGGCACTTTAATGGTGATGCTGCAGCCCTCCAGATGATTGGTAAATTCACAGCGTTTCATCTTCTCAAAACAGATGGGACAGCTGGTAATATCATTGGTAGCATTATTTGATTGGTTTTTGCCCATGCAAAGCTTTAATTATGGAAATTTGACTTTCATTCTTTGTTTCTTGCAATTGCACTGATTGTTTTATTTATTTACATACACGGGAGGAGCCGGGCTTAACCTTGATAAAATCGCCATTGATCTCTTGCTAAAGCTTAATTGCAAATAAATAGTCTAATCACTAGACATTTTGCACAATCATGTATTTCAATGCTCAGTTCTTTAAAATATTTGGCTGATTTGCGGTTGTGATATACATACATGTATGTACATGTTCCTGTGCTCTGTCTCTTAGCAGTGTGAAGTTAAAAAATATTTACATATATCGATAAGTATTTATCTTATTGATTACATTTCAAGTATGTTGCGAGTGGGCAAAGTTTCAAAACGAAACGATTTTAAGACTTTTTAAATTTAACAGCTCATTGAAAATAAACATTATCCGGAACTCCATTTTTCACGCTGAAAAATATTAAATACTATTTGGTATTTTTGGCGAATATATTTTATATTTCAATCTTACGACCACACTGGTTCGTCAGCGGCCATTAAAATATTTGAAAATACGATCGCCGACTGTCCGAATTGTGCCGAACCGACACGAAATGAAATATCTGACCAAGCGACAGCGTACAAGAAGGGTGCAACTATTCAATCGATTTGGAAAGATCTCTTATCCGATCAGCACAGAGGGACTCAACGTCAACGTCGATTTGGACTTGTGCAGTGAAATAGGGTCCAACGATTTGGAGACAACGTCCTCCAATAAGAAGGTAGACTCAAGACTAGCGGTTAAGTCGAACACGTGCAACTTCCACTTCTAATTTAAATTTAAATTGCTCCTTAACCAAGCAGTTGATATTGACGACAAAGACCATCGCCAACGGCGTCTACAAGTCCAAGCATTACCACCAACTCCAGCAGCAGCAGCTACCGCAACAGCCCCCCGACGGGACGACTTGCCGTGAGTAATCGACACCGGTTGGCTGGCATCGGCGTCAAATGGCGCCGCCAACGCCGCCACACATAAACAAATAGAATCACTGATTTTTAAACAAATGTGCAGCGCATTGGCAGTCACGCTTTGAATTGACAAACGAATTGACAAACGGTCTACGCAAAAAGCAAGCGGCAAGTAAATCAAATGACTCGAATGTTATGCAACTGATCTTCGATCCGTTAAGCCAATTGAAACTATTTGTAACAGCTGATCAATTAATTCCTCCAGTCTCGCTTCTTGCCTTTCCTTGTGCGCTGCAGTTTTTGGCATTAGCTGGAAAGAGCTGAGCTCAGCAGTTCCCTATAAAAATCAGAAGATTCAAAACATTCTAAGAAATAGTAAATGCTTATTAAATTGAAATTAATTGTTTACTTTGGTGTTCACTTGAGAGTTGTGAGTTAACAATATACACAAATATTTTAAATATAAGCATATTCATTTTTTGCATTCCTTAGATCAGCGAGGCTTTCAATTTAGATTTGGCTCTAGTAGTTTCTCTCAAAACTCAGAAACCGCTTCCACCAACCATTTTAAGCTTACGCAGCTGCCAAAAAGGCGAACAATGTCTTGGAGCCGAGATGTGTCAGTTCACGAACTGCTGTCGCTCCTAGCCATGACTACACCATACAAGGAGCTGGAGAGCCTGATGCTATCAATGCTTCATAACACCGCCTTTGAACCACTGTGTACGGGCAACCCCACTGCCGGCAATATACCATGCAAGAAATTCTGGTCCAATCCCTTTGAGATCACTTACTTCAATAGCAACGAGACGAAACACCAGCCACATCAGTTCGCCGATATTATTCCTCAAAGCGCCCTGAACCCGATTGGCTATGAGGCCAAGTGCAAAAACCAAATGCAACAGCAACAGCAGCAGAAGCAATTCCAACCGATGATGAATGATGATTTGTGGTTGCTGCAGCAATACAACCGCAACATAATCCATCCAAGTCCCAATAGCATTGTGGACAGCACCAAATGCATTTGGAATCGCAGCATCCAATGGGACAACTGCCAGCAGAAAACTCAACAGCATAGAGAATTCAGCTGGGGTCGGCGCAGTCGCGCTGCATTGGCTCATCAGCAGCACACTTTGATAGCGGCAGTGCCGGAGTATCCGCAACATAACCAACAAATGATAACACCAGCAGTAGCAGCAGCAACCAGCAACGACAAGTATATCGTGCGCAGCAATGACACTTCTCGTTACTTTTATAAAAACCATGACAATTACAATGCGCGCAACAACAACAGTCGCTTGCAGTACCAGCAGCAACACGTACGTCACAGCTATCAGAATGCACAGCAACAACCATCGAGCCAGCTCCAGCAGCAGCAGTATTGGTTATCCAAGCCACGCCCACAATTCCACACCAGTCGCTTCAACAAGGGCAAACATTGCAAGCATTGCTGCTGCAACGTTCGCAACAGCAACCACAACAATAACAATTACAGCAACAGCAATATAGATCCATATATTCTGAATCTGTGCCAGGAGGATCTGTATGCAATACATGGTAAGCGCTTCTTTGATATGCCAATGGCCAGACGATACAGACGTATTATATAACGATCATCTTCAACAGCAACAGGAGTGAAGCCAATACGAAAACCGATTGACAACTGGGAGATAACAATGAAAGCGAAGCCGCAGGTGAATTTAGCAACATTTCCACTTTCGAAATATTGAAAATAGTAGGTTAGGTAAGGTTTAACGGCTGCCGACCAAGGTGAACACCCATAGGCCATTTTTGGCCCGTTGTGATACAGTATAAATCTCACTCACTCTCTTGAGAATAGTAAGAGTGCTAGAATATTTCCCATGCTTGTCCACACAAGGACATAATAACATAATGTACTACGAGAAGGTATTTTCCAATATTGCGTAGTTCCCATTTTCTAAGCTTGCGCATCGAATTTCCCAAAATCTAGCTTCTAAGCAAGCTCCACGAACTTTAATGCACTATTCAACCTTTTTAATTTCTTCTAGTTTCTTGAGCCGATGTCAGCGACAATTGTATCAGAATCATCAGCAACGCCTGCCTCTCCAAATCCTTTTGCGTGTGGTCCTCCGTTGCCTTTACAGGGTCAGGTGACGGTGCCAATGGGTGTCGGCTGTAATCTATATACGGCAAACTTTCCACCACTGCCAGCACCAAATCAGAGACGTGACGACCAATTCCAATACCAACAGGATTAGGTTGCCGCATATGTTAGGTGCGATTTTTTCGGAAGTTTAGGTAAAATGAATATATTATTAAGTAACATAGTTAAGACAAGGCAAAATTGTTACAGAAATGCACTTGAAGAAACAATAAATCCATAGTAAAACTTGTCTGTGTGAATGAAGTTTTATTGTGCAATTATAAAGAGAATTAATTTTGAATTGCGATATAAAATTTTACTTGTTTATTGTTTGGTGACCTCTTTTTATAATTTAAATAGAGTTGTACTTTTAACGGACGTTTATTAATGCGAAATACAACATTTTCCACACTTGAACTAGCTATCGATATCAGCGGCGATTAATATCGGCGTGTGACCAGTTACTCTCGATATTCAGTCACGGCGTGACACGATATATTTGTCAGTCACAGTGAACTAGATCCATGTACGCTCCGATATTGCTCAACTCTAACTGAGTCCCATACACAAAACGAACAGCGCATTAAACAATTCAGACATTTCCACGATTGATAGACATATGTGTGATATGGTAATGGTGACAAGTGTGTGACTTAACTAAAGCCCATCTTGCAGACAAAAACGACATCAACAGCACTGCAACGCCAATCTGTCAATCTCATCAATATTAAAAAAGCAAGTTCGAAAGTTTTGCAACCCGCATTGGAGAAATCGGCAAATATGGTCCGACTATTCACATTGAGTGTCTTTTACAAGGGCGCCAGCGAAGCGCGCCTACTGAAGACAGCATCCGACTTGCAGTCCTTCTCGTTTTTTCAACGTGGCACGGTCAATGAGTTCATGACGTGAGTATGCGCAATTTGCCCATTGCACCCACCGACCGACCGAGCGACCCCCGTTAACAACTTGTGCCCCAATTTAATACACACACATATGTTTGTTTGGCTCGCCCCCCTCACAGTTTCGCCTCGAAGACAATTGTGGAACGCACACAGCCGGCGCTGAGGCAGTCGGTAAAACAGGATGCCTACATGTGCCATGTGTATGTGAGAGCTGATAATTTGTCTGGCGTTCTTATCGCTGATCACGAGTATCCACATCGTGTGGCACACACGTTAATTACAAAAATACTGGATGACTTCACAGCCAAGGTGCCCGCCGAGCAGTGGGCCACCGGTACCGAGGCGACCATAAATTTTGATTCATTGCCAGCATTTCTGGCCAAATACCAAGATCCCAAAGAGGCCGATCCCCTAACGAAAATGCAAAACGATTTGGATGAAACGAAAATCATACTGAAGGACACAATTGCGTCCGTTCTGGAACGTGGCGAGAAGCTGGAGGACATGGTCACCAAATCGGAGCAGCTATCTATGCAAAGCAAGGCATTTTATAAGACGGCGAAAAAGACTAATTCGTGTTGCAGTTTCGCCTAAACGAGTTTAACGGAGGCACTGGAACGCAAAACAGGAACACAAACACCGCTAACATAAACAACAACAACAAAACACCAACGTGCAACTAACAAGATCAACACAGTCAGGATACAAACGGCGATAAAGCACGGATTGCTAATGGCACAGGCTTAGAATTTGTATGCTTTTTTATAAAATAATTAGTTAATTTTATATATAATATATTATACTATACTGTACATATATACCTAGTTGGAAAGGAACCGATTTAAAGCCCTTCATTCGCGCTGCTGTCACGAGTAATATATAAATAACTATATATGTCCATTCTCCTTCAATGCGTCACACACTTGCTGACAAAATTATAATACCACCTGCAGTAGGAATGAAAACGCTGTACAAATTAAAAAGCGACTCAATCTCACTGCAAATAGTCCATTCTACATTTAAGAGCCTGATTCCTCTGCAAGGATGCTAACAAACATTTGAACAATGAATTCGGAGAGAGATTCAGTCAACACTACTCTTCGAATTTGGAGCTTCCTAATTCATGAATTGCATATATTACATCGAATTGCTCAAAATGTAATTGTTTTGAATGCTTAATTCTATTGAAGAGAAACTTGACAATTTTCGACTGGGTATATACAAAATACATACAAACACTAGTACCTATATTTAATGTGCGAATGTGCCCCAACTCATCTGTCTGTGGCTGTGTCTGTCTCTATCCGTGTGCGCGTGTGGGAGTGTTTTAAAGTTTAACCTGGCATCTTGTTGTTTGCATGTCTAGGCTAATGGTACAGATAATGTTATTCATATGCAATTATACCAATATACATAATTATGATAATATATACATGTGTGAATGTTTCAAACTTAACGCTTTGTGTGTCTATCTCCTTCGCTTATTTTGTCTCTCTCTCTCTCTCTCTCTCTCTCTCTCTCTCTCTCTATCTCGAGATCTATCTATATTTCATTTTGATAGCTTTTGTCTTCTAATCTGATGCCAATTTAATATTATATATATCTAATATGTATATATGTATGATTCACACAAGTTACAAGCGACTTCATACTGCCAAATACTCAGCAGGCGACTTCGGGGAACTACAAATAAAAAGTATTATGCTAAATGTGATTTGAACAGTTGTCGATTATTATTATTATTTCAATTTTCTTTTGTTTTATAGCTAATTCAATTATTATATTCAAAGGTGTAAAGACTTCAATAGCAAATACATTTGTTATTTACATTTATTCAAAATGTTACTTTCTAAAATTTAATTCAATTCCTTTTTCCGAAAATATTGTTTGACAAATTCTCATAAAAAATACGGCAATTAAATCCCATTCTTTTACTTAACGGCATCTTACAACGGATGTTACACGTATTTTAAATACGGTTTTATTATAAGGTTCATATAGTATCAGAAAACTGTTGAACAAGTTTAAAACGGTTCTCAACGATATCACACAAAAAAAAAAAAAAAAAACACTTGAAAAGAATACATCTGCGTTGCTTACGATTATATCGAACTTTATAGTATATATTTATATTTCAGTATGAATAATTAATCAAGAAGGATTTTAAAATTGAAAATGAAATGATTTGGTAACGATAACTATATATCTGAATTAGTGTGTATCAAGTCTTTATTCTATACTCGAATTAAAACATCTACCGGGTAGCAGACGTGATCCCAGTTGATGCGTGAACTTGGAATAGATTGGGAGGTGGCTGATTTTCGAGGATTATTTATCTATGAGCGCTGCTTGATATGCGTGGCCAAAAGCTTTATTTTGATACGTTTGCGGTCCCGCGCAATTATCTCCATGCGCTCCTTTATGCTCGTTTGGAAGAAGATCAGGTGCAGAGTACGGCTGGCTGAGCACAACTAAAAGTGGATAAAACAATAAATCATAAATGACTTAGTGGTCATATCATAATATTATATATAGTACGCACCTGTTGTAACAGGCGTGCCTTGAGTCGTATATTGGCCGGCTCCTCCTGCTCAAGACTGCTGCCATACGTCTCCAGATGCAGATTGAGCACAAAGATGAGTGTATCGCGTATGGTTTGTACAATCCGCTGCACTTGCTCCGTACGAAAGAGTCGACGCACGAGGAAGCCACGTGTGGCAGCATTTAACAGCGTGGCAGCTTCATGGCGTCGCTGCATCTCTGACTGCTGGCGATGATCAAATGATATCAAATCAGATCAGATCAGATAGCATGTTATTAATAATTAAAACCATTAATGGTTTCGGTATAAGTAAATTAGTTCGAGTTAGTTCGATGATCTCCCTCCTCAGTATTTATTCAACATTTTCGAATGTGAATGGGAATGTTTGTCAAATGATTAGTTTGTTAGTGGTTGCTAGATGCTATTTGTTCCCAGAGATTTGCCAATATATTTGGCTTAAGGCACTTTTGGATTCATTGCATTAATCACTATCACTTCTTGGCCACAAAGCGCTGCTGTTGGAGCAGCACAGCAGATTCGCACAGACAGATTTGAAGAAAAGGAAGAGATTTGTTTTTTTGTTTTTGTTTTCTTTTTTGGTTAACACATTGTTTGCCCCAAACAGTAGCTGGAAGCATACTGGCTACTTACAGTTAGACGGCTCGGGGATACACTGCGTCGAGTCTTGGCCAATTGCAACGATTGCTGTTGTTGCGGGCTGCTGCGTGTATTGTTTTTGCTGGTCGGCTTCGTCTGTGATGTCAATGTTGTCGTCTTGTTGTTGATGCTGCTGCTGTTGTTGTTGTTGTTGTTGCCGTTTTTGCTGATAGTTTTGCTAGCTCTTTGCACTGGCGTCGGCGACTTGGACAACAGCAGTGGACTGCTGACCTTCTTCGATTGGCTGCGCTGTACGGGCTTTTTGATTTTGCTGTTGTTGCTGCGCAGTGAGCGGGATTTGGGTGAACTGGAAGCACTCTGCAGAGGCAGAGGCAGAGGTAGCGACATCAACTCTATTCCCTGACCCTCGGAATCATTATCCATGTCGAAGAGACGCTTGCGTACCATATGCTTCGATTGCTCCTGGCTAAGGAACTCCGAACTGAGTGGCGTTATCTCGAGCGAATCGAGCGCAATCGTGTTGTTCGCCGAGGACTGATATGTTGCCGTTGGCGTTGGCAAATCATCGGTGCTGGTATACTCGGAAATGGCGCTGGGACTGGCCGCATCAGTTAGCGGCTCGTGCGCATAGGCAGACACATTGATTTCGGTGCAGATCTGTTCAATGAGAAACTTTTGCTGGCGATCGAACTCCTCCTGCATGCGACGCTGCTCCTCGTGCTGATACTGCACCAGTTGCTGGAAGCGATCCCGATGCGCCGTCTTGATATCTTTGAACATTTGGCGCTTTGCCAGCGCCAACCTGTTGCGTTCGACCTGCTCCTGTCCCGCCAAACAATCGGTTGTCTCGTGCAGCGCACGCTGCAACAGATCCTCCAGTTGCTGTTGCTGATGCTGAAGTCGAGCCGTTGTGCTGTTGCTACTGCCGCCACGCCGCCTACCGCCCTTTGAAGGTGTTACTGGGGATCTGGAAGTGTTGCGTTGCACCTGCTTGGCCCGCGACTCGACGGTATCTCGACGCAAATGCTCCAAACCCAGCGTTGATGAACATCCCGAGCCGTTGCCGTTGCACGTTGCTGGCAGTGCGAAGCGGCAACGCGTCGATAATTGAGCTGGTAATGGTGGCACTGGTGGTGGCACTGCTGGAGGTGTTGGCGGTCTTTTGCCCTCGCGCTGCATGTGCTCGATGAGCGCCTGTGATGGCTGCTCCAGCGTGAAGGAACGCGATCGATGCAATTGCTGCACGTCCACTTGGGAAGCGCTCAGTGCTGGACTGGTGCTGGAGCGCATCATTCGCTTGTCGGCTGGTCCAATCAGCGTCTCGTTCTGCCAAAGCAAATGGGTCGATTCCGGCTGCAGTAGCTCCATCCGTCTGCCTAGGCCAGTGCGCTCAAACTGCCGAATGCGACCGCTTATATTGTTCAATTTGCGTTGTCGCATTGCGCTCAGCGCAATGGACGATGTCGTTGAACTTGTGGCCATAGTTGGTGTTGACATGCATGGTGGCTTCGTCGATGGCTGCAGTGGTGTTGGCGGATTTACGCATATCGTAGGTATCGCAGGTATCGTAACACCAGCTAATGCCGCGTGCTTCTTTGGCTCAATATTGAGAGTCTGGGGTCGATTGTGTCCTGCTGAGCTGCTAAGCTCCTCCTCCTGATGCACATCCTTCTGCTGCAGCTGCTGTTGCTGCTGCTGCTGCCGAGTGCTGTCATAAATAAACGTTTCCGTTTGCTGCAGTTGTGGCAGTCGCTGCATGCTGTTAATTGTGCTATTCGTGATACTGCTGTTGTTGCTGCTTTTGCTGGTGTTGCTGCTGCTACTGCTGTCTGCTTGTTCCTCGTCTAGCGTTGATGTTGATCTGATGGCATGCGGCTGCCTGTATTTGGCCTCTAGCGCCATAGCTTGTTGTCGCAGCTGTTGCATTTGGCGTCGCTTTTCCGCCGTCATCTGTAAATGGTAATTTTCATGCTTCAGTAATGGCACTCCCCACATATATATATATATATATATATATATATATATATATATATATATATATATATATATATATATATATATGTATATATACTCACCAGTGGCGGTAATATGGGTTGACCATCGATGCGGAACTGCGACACGTATTCGGGCGGCACAGGCAGCTGGTAGGGATTGGCGACATTGGGTGTGTTGCTATCCAACCTTAATCTGTCCTCATTCTGTTCTGCAGCGGCACGCAGCACATCCATTGCCCATCTGTGAGAAACCATCGAAAAGAAAACAGAGAGCAAAACAGCAACAGCCAAGGTGAATTATACAATTTGTTTAATTAATGGTGGTTAGCAAACTCACCTTGCGTTATCCATATCCATGTGTAAGAAATTGTTGTTATATGCACTTTGAATTTTGGGAGGAATGTTGTGTGAAAAAATGCCAAGCGATGCTCTTTTTGGGTTTATGCTTTTGTTTTTGCCCAGTGTGCCATTTACCAAAAGCTATAATTGAAAGCTAACTACATTTGTTATTTGTCCGTTGCTATGACGATTTCAAGGGCAACTGCGCACTTTGAACGGCTGTCGGTTGGCTGCCACACAAACATAAATACAAACTAAAATAAGTAACAAGAATAATTAATTAATAAAAAATCGCTTGGCATTTGCTTTTCTGTTCGACTTGTTTACTGAGCCTGCCAGCCTGCTGATGTTTTTGAATTCAATTTGGATTGAAGCAAGTGGGCAGCTCTTGCGCGCAGCGCGCTCTGTTGTACAGGTTGAATAAAATGCGCTTTACACGAAATCGATGACAATGTTGATGCCAAGCGGATATCGAAATGTCGATATATCGAGTGCTGAACAGCAGGTTAACATAGGCGTAACATAGCATTTGGTATCGCGTTGCGCGTTTCGTACCTAATTCGTTGTTATTATCAATTTTTTTGTTTTTGTTTATTGCGCGGCTAAGAACGGAGCAAGCAGATAGTGACAAAAGCGACGCGCAAGCATCAATATTTTTACCAAATTGTATATCAATGTGTTTCGTTTTGGTGCCAAAAACAACATAAGATTGTGTAGCATAAGGACGTACGTACCCCCCGCAGTCACAATGACAAGCAACCTCAACTCTACCCCACTACGCCACTCCACCCCTTCTCAGCAACGACGCGTCTCTCAACATTTGTTGTTGTTTTTGTGTGCTGTTGCACGCTATTCCAAGAGCGTTTTTTTTTTAATGTGTGTGTGTGTGAGTGTGTGCGAATTAGAAAAATAAGTCTTTCAAGATTTGCCGACATTTTGGAACAAATAGAGAAACAAATTGAGTTGAGAATTCAAAATTTGTTCAATTCCAAAAAATCACATGTGCGCGAAAATATGTACATATGTGTGTAGTAGCCTTGTAAATGTTTCTGTATCTGTGCCGTCGGTTGTGTGTGTGGGTGTTGTTATCCGTAGCAGCTGCCGTTTTAGCTTGAGGAGGGGGAGGGGGGTCTGGAGTATTGAGCTGTAGTTGTAACTGCGTTTTAGTTTGCTTCCAAGAGAAGCGTTTGTTTCAACCAAAATTATTATTTTTTGCAATGGGCACTTGCGAAATGGGTAAAATGCACGAGTCTTAAGTCACTTGACTTTTATATATATGTATGTATGTATGTGTGTATGTACATACAAAAAAGTCTTTGTATTTAATTACTTTGTACATACTAGAGCAGAATAGAGTACAACAAGAATGACAACGCCACAACACTCACACACTTACGCATATATAATATATATACATATATTTATACACGCATACAGTAAATATGTAAGTACATATGTATGTATGTATATTCTGCGACGCAATTGAAAAGACATCGAAGGCCAAACAACTTTGCTGTTTTTGTTTTCGCCTTCTTTTTACGCTTGTGTGTTAGTTGGCTTTGTTTTTGTTATTATCACAACTTCACTCACTATTCGCACAATATTGTTGTTGCTTGCTGCTCACGCGCCCGATCGTTTGCGCAATCCCTCACTCGCTCTCGCTGTAGCACGCAGCCGGCGTCTCAGTCGCTGCCAATGCCAAACGCCAACGCGTCCTCCGCTGAGCTGAGTAACTGCAAAGCTTCCAATAAATTTGTTCAGTCCTTTGAGGAAGCAAATTGTCACAATTATCGTGCATACCCCATTCAAATATTGGGTGGCAATCGCAACGCAGTTTAATGTCCTTTTTTGTTGTTGTTATGTTTGCACACTGTTTCCAATGGAAAAGCGGCGTATACGTGTAAAATTGAAAACGCTTTCGATCCAAAAGTATTTTATTTTAAAAATCACATCTTTCGACAATTCAACAAATTGCTATACATTTATGTACAAAGTATATATTTGAATAACCTTTTACAGTTATTGAGAGAGAGAGAGAGAGTGGAAGAGAAAGAGAGTATGGTGTGGTCGGTGTTGTCCACAGTGAGAGCAGAGAGATTCGAAAGTGCCATATCATTATGGACATTTTTGTTTTTGTCCCATTTTAATAATATTAATACGAACAGCAACTATATTGTTTTTCTTTTTTGGATTATTCGTTTGCATTTATTTTTGGTAAATTGCCATATTCTGTTGTTTTCAGCAATATTTCATTTCTACGCAGCAGCAACAATCAGCAACAGCAGCATCAGCATCGGCCGGAAAAACAAGTTGGCTCAGTGCCCCTCAAGAGTGAATTGAGATTCTGGCTGTGAGCATTCCCATTCGCATTCGCATTCAGTGAGGAAAAGTGCAAGTGCGCAGATTGATGTGACGGTGCCCATGCGCGAACAGCTCATCGATCGATTGGAACCGATTATCAAACACTAACCCAACATAGCCACAAACCCTAACCCTAACCCAAACCCAAACCAAAACAAACCAAAGCATTGCAACACAAAGCAAAGCAACCCAATAAACGGGCAACATTCTGTTCAAAAGCACATTCATTATCAAGCCGAAAACCGAAAGAGTAACGCCAGTTTATCAACAAAGAAAATATGTTTCAAATCCCACGACCTTCGCGGCTAATGCTGCAAGTGGCTGCCATCACTCTAATCACTATGCTTCTAATGTTCTGGTAAGTAAAAGCATTCACACACACAAACACATCCATAGATACATATAAACTTCCCATATTCCTCTTGCATGAAGTTGTTTATAATTTAAATACTTAAGGTGCACTCACGCCGTCCAAATTTGGGTCAGAAGCCAAAGCCAAACGCATTCCCATTTTAAAGGGAACTAAAATAAATTCTATAGCCGGCGACACAGGAACAGCAGCACAAAGAGAATGAGGCAAAGAAAGTGTTTGGAGGCGAGAGAGAGAAGAGAGACAGAGGGGGAGAGTGTGGACGATTCGTCGCGTGGCCAAATTGTATACCCTAGCAATTGATATTATCATTTTGTCACATAACCTGACGAACCATGTTCATACATGTTGATCAGGACCAGTAGTCTATATAGGTATATATTTATGCTATATGTCTAAGTATATATATATATATATATATATATATATATACATATATAGATCTGCATGCAAGGGTATTCAAAATTCGTCACAACAAAAATAACTTTCTCTTGTTCAAAGTTGCAATGTTTTATTTTAGGAATATACATATATATTTATATATATATTTATATACGTATATGTACATATGCGTATGTATGTACATGCATATGTGTAAGTATGTACGTGCTTACACCTTCGATTCGGCTGGCTGCTCAGCGTTGCCTTTTGGGCCCCCGCTTCTACATATGTATGTATATGCATGTCTGTATGTACAGACTTATGTATGTATTTGGTTGGTGGTCAGTTGCGTTGTTCTTTGTGCTGAGTTAAATATATATATAAATAAATATATATATATATAAATGTAATTTCCATGCATTCCCCCCAACAGCTCAGCTGCTGCCATAGCTTGCATAGCACATGTACCAAATACACACATGTGTGTGCGTATGTGTGTGTGTGCGTGTGTATGCAATCACAATTTCGCTGTGTGGCGCAATTAACCAATGAAGAATACAGCAACAATGTTTCGCACTAAGTCTCAAGCAGATCTGGGCAGATAATATACATACGTATATAGATACACATGTGTGCATAGATGAAATTATATCTACAGAGTAGAACGAGTCCACTCAAAATGTACTTGTCACTTTGTGCTGCATTAGTTTGTTTATCAGTCGACTGACTATCAGTGAAAATAAACAATAACAGTAACAATTGTTATGCAGCTAAAGGTTGTTTGTCAGGCAACGACGCCAACAACTGCCAATAACAATAACATCGACAAAAATCCAAATCAAATACCATTATTCCATTATATATATATATGTACATATGTATGTAGATAAGTTGATCAGAAACTTTCTTTACAATAACACAACTTTGTATTATGACAACAAATACTTGGAGGCTGATTCTATATAGACTTGTATTATTATTGGGTGTTGTTAGTTACGTTTTCCACTGACCAACTATACCAACTGTTTGGCTTTTGCGTTAACTAAATGTGTAAATTAGCTGTCAAGTATAAGCATTGTGATAATTAGAATTCTCCATTCCGCTAGAGAGTGAGTGAGAGACAGCAAGAAGATAGCACCCTGTATGGTACATAGCTGATAACCCTATCATAGAACGTTATCGATAAATAATCCTGATGTACGCACTAAATTTGGTTTCGCTTGCCAATCAAGGAGAAACGACGAAGTTTCCTTTTGCCTGTTCCATATAAATAAATATGTATTTATATTTGCAGTTAACAAGTCTCGGTTGGATTCACGGTGTAAACAGTTGATATGCAATTATTAACTAAAAAAAAACACATATAAATACACATATATCGATGTGTGTATATTCTGAAATACACGTTAACAGCCAGCACAAATGCCTTTGAGGTTTAACAAATCAGATTGCTCCCGTTGACACAGAGAGATCGACTGGGAGGTATCCAGCTGTTAAGTGTATTGAATTGATTCAAACCGCCTTTTTCCCATTTTCAATGGGTATAAAAATAACAAAGACAGGAAGGTGATTAGTCAGTTTTGCGTATGCTGCTTTTGTTATTGCCAATTTAGATACAACGCACATTGAAGAAGTGACAACTTTCGCTATTTGCCCCACTTTATACAATCTAATCTCTCAAGTGCGGCGAATTTGCTGCCTTTAAGTTTGTATAAATACATCTACACATATAGAATGGATACGTGTTCACTAACTTAAAATAACTCATTGTATCTAATATGTCTGACTTGGTGAAATTAAATGAACGTTTCACAGATATACATCAGATACACTCATTACGAAGCCAGCATTTGCTTAAAATGCATTTGTTATTTGCTATGTACTTTAATAGTAAGTAAGCAAAATAAAATATATTAATTTGATTGTCAGACAATAAACTAACTTGCAATGTTATTAAAAGAAAGTCTTTATTTATTTTAGTATTAGATATTTTTTTCGATTGATTTTTTTCGAAGTCCAAACGATGAATGAACGACTATTCAAGAATAAGTAAATAAAAATATACAGGAACGAAAGTTAATCAGCGCGTTTAAAAGGTCAAAACTGCGAAATAACATAACAATTTAAGTCAGTTTTGCTTATTAGCGTTGAACATTTCCGTGCAGCTAGCTGTGCACAAGAGAGAGAGAGAGACGGATAGATGGAGAGCGAGTGTGTAAGAGAGAGAGAGAGAGGTGCGAAAGAGTAGCGCTCTTTGCATAACCTGTAGATTAGTCAGGTTCAGTCAGAGACTAGCTAACAGGGAATCACACACACGCACGCACACAGTAGAAGAAAACACAAACAGAGATCAGCTGAGTTCGTACAACGAAAACGAAACGAAAACCAAAACCAAAACCGAAATCAAAAACCAATTTATATAAAATTATGATGATGCTGGACCAGCTGCTTCCTGTTAGAACGTGTTTTAATTTTTGTTTTTGCTTGTGTTTTGTTTTTTTGTTTTTTAGCCATCTTAAGAAACTTATATAGGGAGTAACGCTATATGCGATTGGTAATTGGTTAGTTAAGCCAAGTTAGCAAGTCGCATTTGTGTTTGACCCGTCAACATCTTCAGTTCAGTTCATCTTCAAGATCCCTCGCCGAGTTTGTTGCTCTCTGTGTGTGCTAATTGGCTAATTGCTTCCAGGCTTGCCTGCCTGCCTGTCTATCTTTGCAGTGTTCGTCCGTTGGGTGTGCTCTTCCTGGGCCTATTCAGCTACTGGCTCTATTGGACACGGTGTAGTTACCGTGTGGTCCTTACACCACAGCTGCGCAACAAATTCGAGTCGTGGTTGCATCGTGCTGAGAATTGGCGTCACAACTCACCCAGCATGTTCTGTCTGGTTAGCAGCGGCTGCCTGGCCACCCTTGCCATTTTGGGGCATCTGATATCGGGCTCAACGCTGGTGCTGACCCTATTGGTACTCTCCGCACTCGTCTCCACCAAATACAATTTCAAGCTGCTGCAAATTGAACGCAGAGGTAAATATATTTTATATTTTTATATGTATTATATACACACATTAAATATTATTTTGACTTTCACTTCAATTCAATTCACTTGTAGATTTTCAGTGGTCAGAGAAGATCAACTATACGAATGCCGATGCGGAAGTGGATGATGAGTTCATGCCCGATGTGAATGAATCGAATCTATTTGTGCTGGAGCGCGCCAGTGATGTGGCCACCATCAGTTCACCCACCGATGCCGATGGGGTCGGCGATAATGATGATGATGACGATCGCAGCGATGATATACCCTCTGAGCTTTTAATACCCGACTCCATACCCGAAATCGATGAGCACTCAACAGACGAGGATGATGAGTTGGTGCCCTTGGTGTCTCAGTCCAAGCAGACAGCAGAAGAACAAAGTGCTGCAGGCTACGTCAAGTCTGAACAGACGAAGTCGAACGAATCCATCAGCAATACCAATTTGTCAAAGGCAGACAAAACGATGGATTTTCGCAGGGGACACTTTAAGCGAGACTCCTCATTGTCCACTACCTCATCATCATCCGAGGAGAGCTTATCCAAGGGTCTGCAGTTTCCCGACCATACCAGCGTCGACGCTGGTGCTCCGTCGCTGCCTCAGCTAACTGATACAGTGGTGAGCAGCGATGCCCCCACCGGCAGCGCCAGCTCCCTAATGGCCATCGCTGTTAATGCACAAGTGGCGCAATCCCTGCTTCCCAGCCTCATGTCCAACTTGGTCAAGTGGGGCGCCAACGAGCTGGCCGTTAAAACAGATTGCACGGATAGTGCAGCGCTGGCCAAATCTCAGCGACGCCAGGTGACCGCGTTGGATTCATCCGATGAAAGCGACTTTGAGATACTCGAAACGGATGATTTTAAGTAAACTATTGTACGCCTCGTATTACCAACTAATATCTTAAATATATATTCATATATATTTACATATATAAACATACTACACACAATGTGCATACGCAAACATAAATCCAATGGGGTCTCAGCACGTTGACTCTTTCAGCGATTTTTGTATTTTGCATTTTGCATTTTGCATTATATGACAAAAGCAAAGCAGACAATTATCAATTTGCTATATATACAGATAAGTGAAATTGTTGTAACGATGTACTGTATTGTATTGTGTTTAATTCGTATTGTACGATGACAAATACTTATATATATATATACAATTTATATAGGTTTGTAAAATTTGCTTAATTTTGTTCAGTTCTGTTACTCTGGGCTCGTGCTTTGTAGATTATTATTTTAATTATAATATAATTTTATCATTATTATTTTTATTTGTGTTTTTTGGAGCATCGGTTTAGTTACTAAAGACGCAAATTGCAATTGAGTTGAGTTTCAATCACGAGTTCTATTAGCAGTATGCAAAAATGTAAATACATATTTATCAATATTCATACACAAATACATATACATATATATACATCTATTCGGTTATCCATGCGAATGTTGAGCTACTTAATCTGTACACAGAACGCTTTAAAAAAACAAACAAAAATCGAGGCAAACATACGTACATATTTACAACCTAATGCGGTGCTGTAACCCATTTAAACAAAAATCGCTTAATACCAATTTGTCGTAATTGTGTATAAAACAAAAATTGTTCTCAAGTGAAACATGCTTAAATAAAACTGATTTATTTTGGTAATTTACGCTCTTTATGTCTCAAATTCATTGTGAGCAATATAAGTCTGGAAAATTAAATTAATTCTTTTCGAAATCTATTCTTAATAAACTGCTGTATCTTAATATACAAATGTGCATGCCAAAGTTAATCCCAACCGAGTGTTTATTATTACTCGCGGTGACGACATTCAGCTGGAATGACACTATTCAAGTTCGGCTGTGCGATAATACTTCGATAAGTATCGATAATTTCAGTTGGCGCGCAAAAATATACGCAGTATTGCCAGCCACAACAAAGAGTATAGAATTGGTAGCAATGCGAATTCGCGTATTGGCAAACATTTTGAACGAGCTTTTGCCGTATACAAAACTCGGAATACTGTTCGTTTCGAAAAAATATATATTTGAATTGAAAACTTAACAAATAACATACAAACATCTTAAGATATGCACATTTTACAATTTACTTGCTCTTAAGCTATAACGATAGATATGAAGGCGACGCCTTATTAATGGCAAATTGGCACAGGACGCAATGAATCTCTTCAACGACTGCTTCGATTTAAATATCTGATCCCCGTCTCTGGTTACCGCATAAAATCAATTACAATAGCTTATATTCAGTATGGGATGATTAACAAAATTACAAATATGTAAATATCAAATAAGGTGGAAACATAAAATATAACTTAACTTATAATAAAAAATGGGACTTTTGATCTGATTGCATGCGCAACATGCGAGTTTCGGATGAACAGATGCAAAAAGTTACCGAGACCCTCGTAGCGAGATTCGCGGCTAGAAATTCACTTTAAACAAATGTTTCAGATTCACACCGAAGCGTAATGTAAAGTGATAAAGCAGCTCGACCATGCTTAGTATGGAGAAGCCCATGAAAAGGCCAAAGATGCCGCCACAATTGGCCAAGAACTCGGTTACGCCATACAGCTCGGATCGTTTCGAGGTGATAAACTGACTCTGCTTGAAGTATATCGAGAGGCGGGACATCTGTGATCCGGGATATTCGCGCAAAAATTCGGTATCTCCCTCGGCGACCAGCATCTCATCCAAATCGAAGTTGGCCTGCGAGATTTCCGTGTTGTAAATGAGCGATGTGCACGCGGGCATACAATTGCATGCGGTCTCCACACCGCGCGGCGCCTCGCTGACTACATTCAGGCTGCGCACGCGATGGAACTCGCGGACGAGCAGCTGCGTCTCGGCCCGTTCATAGCAATGTATTTTATCCTCGCCGCAGACGGGCGTGTCCAGGCTGCGCGGCATCGAAAACTTGACACAGCCGCATTGGCTCAGCGTAAAATTGGCCTGGCATTCCAGCTGGCAATTGGACTCCGAGTAGATCTTAAAGAAGCGCAGCTGGCGCTCGTGACTGAGGAAGCATTGCCGTCGCAGCGGATGATATTCGGCAATGCCCGACGATGTGGTTATCATATTTGGTTTGACGGCAATCAGCACCTCCCTGCCCATGGGTATGCGTACGAATTGCTTGGACACCTGCGGCACATCGTCCGGCGCATGCAGCGACACCTTGAATCCTTGCACGGGGCCCCTGCATGCATAGTCCACCTCCTGTTTGAAACTCTGCAGTGCCATGAATATGCCCGAACGAGCGCCGGCACTTAGGACACGTGCCGGATAAGTTTCGACATCGCTGTTGGCATCATAGCCGGTCTCCAAGCTCCATGTTGCCGCGGTGACATTCTGCTTTACAGCCATATTGCTGCTGTAATGGTATTGATACGTATCCTCGCGATAAATCTCCGTGGCTCGCAGTCCATTGAACGTATAACAGATGCCCTCCTCTGTCAGAGTCTGCTTAAAGTATTTGTCGCACTCGTTGAAGCGACTCAGCCAGCGGCAGTAAAAGAAGTATCGCTCAAATGGTGGCAACATCCGTTCGAGCACATCCGTGTAGTCCACATCTTCGCCCGGTATCAGCGGCATATCCTGCTCAACGATCTGCTTATTGCAGATGTGCAGCAACGTACGAAACTCCTCCATTTCCCACGCAGTGATATTGTGTGGCCGGAAAATGCGACCGGATCGCATATCGGCCGTAAATTGACGGTAGAGATTCGCATATGAATTGTTGTGGTTGCCTTCCGTCTTCAGCACACGTTTCGTTTCCGAGCAGATGGTCACAGCTGGGAAGGGTATATTCCATACGGGCGTCGATCTCTCCGCAAAGCTGACAATCACTGGCGTCTCATTCCACTTGGTGTAGGCGCTGTAGATCAGCGTCGCCGAACAGTAAATGGACACCACGAAAACGCACAGCCAGAAGATGCGCTCCTTAATCGGTCGCTTCTCCTCCCCGAGATACTGGACACCATGTATGGATGTGTGCTGACAATAGTCCTGATAAGTATTAACAAAACACTTGCATATTGTTTTACCGACGGCCGACTGGTGACTGGCATTTTGACTTTTATTTTTAATTTTATTTTGATTCAATGTCAATTCGATGTCCATGCTGTTGCTGTCCATGTCCGAATCGGGGACAGAGAAAGTAGCTTCCATTTCATAGTTCTTGGGGTGCACAAACATTTTTCAATCACAGTCAGACGCAATACACAGAACTTTTAACAATATGTTTCTAAAAAATCATCAGCTCTTGTCGATCCAATGAAATTCAGAACATTTAAAATTTATGACTATTTTGTTTTACCGTAATTTGTTTGGTCTCACTGCAGAGCAGCAGAGCAGCAGCGAAGGGAACAGTGCTTCAAGAAAGTCAAGCGCATGCTAATAAATTGTACTTTTCTTTATCGCTTGAATTATGCACTTTCGCAAAGCAATGAAAAACATTATAAATTATTTGTATTTCGTTTCGTTAGAAACATTTTAATAAAATATATTACTAATTGTAATAAACTAAAACACATTTTTTGTGAAAAATTGGGTTGTATTTCATTTTGATTTAATTACCGAAATAATTACAAGTTAAATACATATTCTATTCATTGATTGTTTATTTTAAGATAACAAGAAGTTTCAAAAAACGAACTAACTAATCTTAACAAATATTAAGACGCGTTTTCAATTTATATGCTATAGCGCGCTACAATTTCGAATTTCCCGTTCATTTATGTGTCGGTCAGTACAAGTGAGAAAGCAACACACAACATACATACATGTATTTCTCAAGGGAGACAGCAGCACGGACCGAGTCGTTGGCGCCGACGTAAGAAAAGAACCCTACATAACCCTACAACTGACGTGCTTTTATTTTTTAAATTTATTTTATGTTTTGTGTAAGTTTACTTGCATTGATCTAATCTCACATTGTATAATTGCATAGATATGTTTAAGCGTAACAATAAAATTATACATTCGATTTTGTATACAAGTATGTATGTAAGCTAGATAATTCGCTATAAATAACAAGTGCGGTATTTGTCAAATCGAAATGATTCAAGCTGCTTGTGAGTTGGTCGCAACCAGAAAAAAATACTAAAAAAAAGGTGACCATGCTATTTACAAAATGCTGGTCATACTTTTGTTTACGTTTTGTCTTGGTCGTTTTCCTCTTGCTTTTACAGTGGTGTTACAAATGAGGGCAATGTTGTTGTATAGCGCGTACAGTGGTGGTTAAGATGAAGGTCCAATGAACAGCTGTTTGAGTACACACCAAAAACACATTCAAAAACTTATCGATAGCGAGAACACCACGACGCAGCAGCAAACAGCCAATATTATGCGAAACAAGAAATCTATAAAAAAGTAGAGCAGAAGCCGCAGCAGCCGCAGTTGGGGTGGGGTAAGCAGGAGCAGGACCAGCATCAGCATCTGTAGCAGCAGCATGGAAGCTCCAGCGAACGTTGCTGTAACGGGCGTCACAACTAGCTGCCTTGGCCAGAGTTCAGCGGATGCTGAGCACGATAATCAAGTCGCAGCAGCGCAAAGCAATGACGCAGAAGAGGATAATGATGACGACGATGATGGTGATGGCGATGATGAGGACGATGCAGATGATGGTGATGATGATGATGACGACGACGATGATGATGATGATGATGACGATGATGATGCCAAGGATGCTTACTACGAGGCGCGCAATGGCAATGAAAGCGATGAGCTGGAAACGGCATTTCAAAGTGCGTTAACTTTGGCCGGTGACGTCAGAGTGAATATTTGCGATGCAGATGCGGATGTGATTGCGGATGTGGATGTGAATGCTGAGAATGGCACTGAACCACAGCAGCTGCAGCAGCAGCAGCAGCAGCTGCAGCAGCAGCTGGATGCAACATCGGATGCGATCGTGATGCGCAGAAAACGTAACCAAAGTAAGTGATTAAAAATGATGAATGTTATTATTATGAACATGATCTAATAAGTTGCACACCAAACGAACAGCTCCAAGAGACTTGCCACATGAGACAAACAACGAAATTAGCGAAATAACCACAACAATAGCAACAGCTGCAGGTGGAGCAGCACCTAAACACCAGACATTGCTAACGACCAAATCATGCGAGACGCCTGTTGCAGCTGGAGCGGGTGCAACACTATCGCCGAGCAGTTCGTGCAACGGCAGCATTGGCAGCGATGGCAGCTGCAGCGTTGGTGGCGGTGCGCGTCGCAAGTCGTGGACACTGTCACCGCAAAGCGCCAGTTCCAAGAGGAAGACCAAATCAATTGCGTCCAATGGCGATAGCTTTAATTTGTGGGTGGCACGCGAATGCTTTGAGACGGTGCCCGCTGAAATGGTCGACACGCTCACCGTTGCCGAGCTGCAGGAGCAACAAGAGGACGAGCAGCTGGAGGGGGAAGAGGAGCCGCCTCATCACAATCATGATCATCACGAGGCTGATGACGATGATGTGGATGAAGAAGCCGCCGCCGTTGAGAGTCTACTGGACGCTGCAGCAGCTCTGCAAGCCAGTGCTTATATCAACTCCGCATCTGGTTCGGGATCGGGAGCACTGGGTCGTCAAAAGCATAATAATAATTTGCGACAGCCGCCGGCACAGCATCGTCCGTTGGAGCGTTCGTGGCCGCCACGTGCCATCGGATGCGAACTCAAGCTGCATGGTGACGTGTTTAAGTTCGACATACTCGATACGGATGAGCGACTCCATGCGGACGAGGCGCCCAGCTACAGCGGCGCCTGCACCAACAGCAACAGCTCGCCATTACGTCTGCCTGGACCAGGACTCGGACTCGGATCCGGACCCGGATCCGGTTCTGGACTGGCGGAAGCCAGTCCACCTCCGATGCGCTTTAAGCCGCTAATACAGAAGAAGATTGGACCCGATAGTTACATCAATACGATTAGCACCCAAAAGGTGCCTGCCCATTTGACCTATGAGTTTCCCACATTTCCGCTGCAGGAGCAGCACAGTAACAGCAACAGCAACATCAACAACACAAACAACAACAACACCATAGCCAGTGGAAGTGGCAACTCCAACAATGGCACAATGGTCGCACACCATTTCCCCTATCTTCGACAGCATCGTCCCCTGACACGAGCCCTCTCCAATGGCAAGGGCACCACAGATGAACCGCATCATCTGGTTAGCAGCAGTAGCTGCAACAATTCTCCACGACTGTTGCTATCCCCGAAGCGCCAGCGTAGTCCACCCTCGGGTTGTTCCACACGCAGTGTATCTCCACTGGATCTCAGTCTGAGTCCAGAGCAGCATTCGCCAACGCGTGGACGTGGCGTTGGTGGCTTGGACTCAATGCTGCCACTGCCATTGGCACCACCGCCACCTGGCACGCCTACATTTCATGCTCAGCGTCCACAGCAGAGGCTATTGAAACGTGTGGGTGGCGGTGGTGGTGGTGGTGGGACAGGAGCAGGAGGAGGTGGATGTGGTGCACCTACTACTGGACTCATCTGTCCGCCAACGCCAACACATCATGCACGGCGACATGCGCGTCTGCAGGCCGTCACTGCCAACTCCGTACCGGAGTGCAACTCTAGTCAACTGCAGACGCCGCCCGGTTCGCCAGCTCCTGGAGTAGTCGCCGCTGCTGCTGTTCTGGATGACAACAATGAAATGCTGCACATTAGCAGCACTCGTCTGCCCTCCATACCCGAACGTACTGCAGCAGCAGCTGCAGCCGCCGCCGCTGCAGCTGCCGCCGGTGCTGGCATTGTGGATGGCGGCAATGGTGCGAATGGAGCATGTGTGGGAGAGCCACCATTGCCACCGGCATGGGAGGCGCGCATGGATAGTCATGGTCGTATATTTTATATTGATCATACAACGCGCACCACATCGTGGCAGCGTCCGGGTGGTCCCAGTACTGGGCCCGGCGGACGCGAGCAGCATCATCGCCAGCAGCTGGACAGACGCTATCAGTCCATACGGCGCACCATCACTAATGAGAATCGTCTGTCCATGCATACCGTCGAGCCGTCCACGGGCCACGCCCACAATCAGCTATATAATCTGCCTCGTGGCGCTGCCCAGACCACAACAGCATCACAGTCAACCACAGTTACTGCTGCTGCAGTTGCTGCTGATGGTGGTGCTGGTGTTGGTGTTGGTGGTGCAACTGTGCCGCCACCGCCTCCGCCGGCGCCATTGTCATCATCCGCCTCTCTCAACCTGGCCATACATCCGGCAGTGCTGCTGCTCTGCCGTCCAGACTTTTACTCGCTGCTTCACACAAATGAGGCGGCGCTGGCCATTTACAATCGCAACGCGGCACTGAAACACATGGTGATGCGGATACGTCGCGATCCTCAGTGCTTTCAGCGCTATCAGTACAACAAAGATTTGGTGGCGCTGGTCAACACATTTGCGCAACTGAGTCGTGAGTTGCCCTCCAGCTGGGAGACGAAAATCGATCAGTCCGGCAAACAGTTTTTCATCGATCATCAGCATCGCAAGACCTCCTTCATGGATCCCCGCCTGCCCGTCGAGTGTCCCCGTGTCGTCCGGCATCGGCAACAGCAGCAGCAGCACCATCACCATCAGCATCCGCATCCACATCAGTATTTGCCACAGCCGCAACCGGATTTGGTTGATGGCAACTGCCTGTCGGCCACCAGTGGCCACATTAACTCCAACTTCAGTTCCAGCAGCAATGCGACGGCTTCGGTTTCGGGCGTGCCGCCCCTGCCCCCGCCACGTCCCTGTCGCGGCAGTGCCAGTCAAACGGCAGCAGCAGCAGCAGCTGCAGCACATAATTGCACCACGACGGCGGCCATTGCCTGCGCCTTGAGTTTGAGCGGTGGCGCCGCCGGCGGCCCCAGCACCAGCGGAGCCCATGCCCAGTCTGGCTATGAGGATGTTCCCATTGCCTACAACGAAAAGGTGAGTACAATTCCTCTAACTCGAACCAACATGAGTTAATAACTAAGATTCGAAACGGATTTCAAAACCGGAAACGTTAATCGAAATTCAGATCCAGAACCGTAACCGTAACCAAAATACGATTCGGTTTAACCCCTGTGTGTTCATAACTCAAAATTAAGTGCGTTAAACTTTCCCTTTAGACCACTACAATTTGTATATAGTCTTGTTCAAGTTTTCTGAAAATCTCAATCAACAAAATTTGTTTTGCAACTGACTCTGAATCGTTTGATAAATATATTTAAATTGGATTTCGCGTATAGAGCTTAATTAGATTAAAATTCACTAGAGTATATGATCCATGAAGACTTCATCCTACTTTCTTCAGGGGGGTTGTAAAGTAGACAGCAATAACCGTTTATTTAGGCTGGATTTTCAAAAGTTTTTAGATCATTTTTAAAGTGAATCAGATGAAGTTGAAGCTTTGACCCATACAGACTTAATTCCCGTATTTTTTGTGGAGTTTATACATATGCCGAGTTGATGTAGACATCTGTCCGTCTGTGTTAATGCAGTTTTGAATCCTTCTTGATGATACTTTGCACATGCATCACGAATCGGTCGTCTTTTTAAATTTCTAGTCAAATTTCGATATTGTCCAGTTGACTCCGGTCGACAAGTACATAATCTTCGGCGTGCCTAAGTAAGTCGCTCTTTCTTCGATTGTGCTCAACAAGTTTGTATATTTCAGGTCATTGCATTTCTGCGACAACCCAACATTCTGGAGATTCTACGAGAACGTCAGGGCCAACATACTGTGTCCCGTTCGTTGCGCGAAAAAATTAACATACTACGAGTTGAGGGCGTGCCCGCCTTGGAGCGTCTTGGCCATGATCTGCAATTGACCATTTTACTTAGGTAAGTGATTGTCACAAGTGATGTGCAAAATTATTAATGAGCGATTGGGTATACGAGAGTATACAGTATTAAACAAGTTGGGATTTTTTTAAGAAGCATGTCTTTATGAGAGAAGCTAAGTTTTTCAGAAGGTGTAATTTGTACATTTATCACTTCTTGTTGGTAATCATTTTTTCATTGTCTAAGTAAACGATTCCTTAAGAAACAAAGAATGAGAATTCGAGTCGCATTGAGTCGGGAAGTAATTGTAAGCAACATTTGGACAATATTTTAGCAGAGATGCGCTTTCGAGCCTTAACTTTTGGTATAATTTATGAGTTTTTTTTTGTTTACACGCAAATTCAAAAATGAATATTATAAAACATTCATGCGTAAGTATAGTATGTATGTACGTACATATTTATGAATTTATAGTGGAACTATCAGAGTCAGGCTCAGAGTCAGCGTCATATCCAATTGCCAATTGCCAATCCAATAGCTTAGATCGGTTGCACTTGGCAAAGGCTTTGGCACAAATTGCATTGCTGCGTCATCAGCAGCGACTTTGTTGGTCGATGGATGTCTCGATGGTGTTGGTTGGTGGTGGCAATTGCCAGTTGGTCGTCCTGCTTCAGTGCTTCAGCTCGTCAACGAAGTCATCGACGACTGCATGTGTGTTAATTGCATTTGAAAATCGCTGCGAAGGTTGCCAACTAATTTTCCAAAACACTTCGAATAGCAACAAACAGCAAGGTTAACAAAATATGTATTTTGAAAACAACAAATTGCCCGAACCTCCTGCAGCACCAGCCCCCCACCTTCATTCCATTTGTTCTATACACATTTATTGTTTAATTGCCAATATTTCTTCAAAATGTTGTTGACTCAACCACAAATATTGAGGAAATATTCACATGCATTTTCTGACCTTAATATCCAAGCAAGTTGTTGTTGTTATAAGATTAATCCATAGATTAGTCGACGTGATCTAATGGAGCTCCGTCTCATGACAGGCGGTCCGCCTGAAAGCAGCTGCCCACCGATTGGATTTTGAGCGATTTAATTGCATTCAATTAGATAAATTATCATGCTTCATTGCATCCCAAAAACCAGGCGATCAAATCTAAGTTGGCATTACCGTGGGAGTGGGCAGTCCAAACGCCTAGTGGAAGTAAATACAGTTAACCAATCTACAAATCTACTAATCAGTGGATTAAGCTGACTTATCACACATACGTCATCGCTCTACCTCTCTGTACTCTGCAACAAACACACATCTCTTCACAAATTACACTTCAGTCAAACCTCGTCGGACAAGAAACTCCCCAGCAAAATTGGTTCAGTTTTGACCAAAGCATAGCAAGTGGACAGCATTTTGAACAGGGTGTCCCATTCTACATTCTGCCATTTCGCACTAGCCTGTAATCGATGGGAATGTGTATATATATTTATATGTATGTATATAGCAACCGGATTGTCTGTATAAGAATAAGAATAAGAAAATAGATGTAAGAATGCTTTAATCGAAAGAAAGTCTTCACCTATTGTAATGCAAATTTTGTGCTCCCTTAACCAATCTTGATAGCTCCAAAACATATACACATAGTCGCTATAGTCATGTCTGTAGTTCTCAATGCAAACTAGCCTTTAAGATGCTTATAGTTGCTCCGGAAAACCTTCTTTTTTCAAGATGCCCAAACCGAAGTAACTGGTATTGTTTGAAGCAATAAGCAACTACTATACAGATAACTCCCATAGGAACAATCGGTCGGGGTTTTCAATGAGTTGTTGTAATTTGTATTTATTTTTTGTATTTGTTTCAGGCGTAGGCTTGAGAATAATTAAGATATAACGCACGAATCACCCTGTTCGAATAACTTATCATATTTTGGGGCTGTTTTATTTTATTATCTGTAAATTTGTATTTATTTTATTTTAAAGACGCGCCCCCTTTACAACAACAACAACAACAGCAATAATAACAAACAACAAAAACAACCCATTGTTTACTGGGCAGTCGCTAAATTCTCGTGCTAATCCCTCGAAAAGGAGACGAGACGAAACGTGACGCAGTTTAACCCAATTTTAGATTTTTTACTTGGAGCTGGGACCAGCGACAAATGAGCGTTGCCAATAAACCAATAATTTATTGGCTAGACGGCGTATCTGAGCGCTCCGGCTTCAGCTGCAGCTTGGACTTGGGCTCTAAGCCTCAGTTACGTTGGCTTGGGTTGGGTTGGGTTCAGTTGAGGGCGGGGTTGTGGCAACTACGTCATCTTCATTAGTAGCACTGAGTGTGTTTTTCTTTTGTACCCATTGCTGAGGGTATTATGATTTTGATGTGAAGTCTGTAACGCATTGAAAGATACGTCTACGATCATACTAAGTTTATATATAGTCTCGATCAGCATCGAGAGCAGTTAGCAAATAATATATACGAATTAGATCAGTGTAGCATAAAGCTGACATGGGAACGATTGAATGCTCAGTTCTTGTATGAAAACTACCTTTTACCAAGATATTCCTATCAAATCGATTAGTAAATAATTATGTGATCCTCCTTACAATTTGGCAAAAGAAATTATAAGCATTGGGCCTCCATAGGGGCTGTCGTCCAGCTTTTTAAATGTCTTTTGAAACTTCGATTAGAGCAGGTGGACTCCATTAGGCTAGGGTATTTAAATCTTCATGGTGCCTCACGATACGAGTTATTTCTGCTTTTTTTTCACAACTGAAGCGTTGACAACCATTTGAGCTTTCGAGGGGCTATTTGTTTTTGTGATTTGACCCATTGAAGGCGAATTAGGGCTTCAATGGTTGCTGCCGTCTCGACTCGCTTGGTTTACAGTTCATTGGGCCTGGGCATGGGTTGGATTTAGGTTTGGGTTTTGGATGCGTGGTGTGCTTGACAGTGGACGCGTTTGTTGTTGCAACCAAGTACTGCGAGTACAGCAACTATTTTTTTTGGCGCATGGCGCGCCCTTTGCGCTTCTGCTGCACCCTCGCAGCACTTGGAACTCCACCAAGCGCATTGAACAGCCGGCGATCGGCTGATGAGCGACAGCTCATAACCATGACCAACGCCACAGTTGTCATCGGTGCACATGTGCTGCGCTGCTCTGCTCTCTCGCTCTGCCGCTCAGCCCTCGCACTCGCCAATCACTCGCAGTCCAAGTTCACCACCATCAAATAAGTTGTGAGTCAGCCGCAGAGCCCCTGCCAGAAGCTAAAAAGCCGTTTATTTCATTCTTGAGGTAATAGCGCAAACGCAGTAGTGCAGTCGCAGTCGCAGTCGCTGTCGCGATCGCCGTCGCCGTCGCAGTCGGCGTCGCTGTCGTCGCACATAGAATTTAATGTTCGGCAATTCGTTCGTTGGCGCTTCGGCTGCACTTCGTCAAACATAAATAAAAAGAACACAAAAAATAAAATAAAATAAAATTACAATTAAACAATTTTCTTTGCTGTTTGGAGTTGTTGGTGTTGATGTTTGTTGTTCTTGTTGTTGTTGTTGTTCTTGTTGTTGTCGTATATTTTGTGCGCTCGCTTAATTCCATTTCCAATTTCATATTTATCGGTTGGGCGCTAGACAAACGCGTCCATTCTGCGTTTGCTATTCGACATTAGAAATACAGCGGGAACTCGCATTTAACACTGTT
The DNA here is from genome assembly GCF_018153295.1 of Drosophila grimshawi. Classification (NCBI taxonomy): domain Eukaryota; kingdom Metazoa; phylum Arthropoda; class Insecta; order Diptera; family Drosophilidae; genus Drosophila; species Drosophila grimshawi. Next base: position 1,174,558 of record NW_025062489.1, on the reverse strand, counting down.
GCCTTAGCACATAAATATATCCAACTCTATGAACCCGACTCCGACTCCGAGTCTGACTTCGACTTCGGTTCAGTTTCGATTTCACGCGCCTCTTTAAACTAGAAAAAAAAACAAAATAAATACAAAAAAAAAAAAACAGAAGCATTTGAACTGTCAGCGTGTGCAGGTCGCTGTCACAGTCTCAAAACAACAATATAAACATAAATAAATAAACTTAATTTTCAAAAAAAGTGAACTATTTAATATTAACTTAAAACTGACCGCTTGCTTCGCATTTTTTGCTTGTGTTTTATTTTTTGGTTTTTGCTGTCTGTCATTATAATAATTAGTAGTGTGAACAGTTTTGAAAGAATTTCAAGCATCCAACGGCATGTTGAACCATTCCATGCACAAGACTTTGGCCGCGCTACAAAATGGGCTTCCTATCGAAGGCTGCATACATCGTGTGGGCCGTGTAAGTGTTATCAACCCATCTAATATTTAGTACGACCCAAGGCACGATCCAAGCCATTGTCGGATCCAGAGTCAGCAAAAAAAAAGAAGAACAAATACATATGACTACATCCTATAATAGTATTGAACAGCGCTTCGATCATGACTAAAGTTGCGGGAATTACTTGCCTTTGTGAAATACAAGTGAGAAGAGTGCGAATGCATAAGGCATTTCCTACAGTTGTTCGAAATACACTCTAAAATATATATTTTACATATTGCCAACTGATGGCTAATTGCAGTTGACTTATTTATTTATTTAAAGATATGCTCGAACCAGCTTCAGAGGGTTTCTCCTGCCCAACCTAGTCGAATCTCGTTCAAGAAATTACTTTTAATTATGTTACATTTTCCATAGAAATCTTAATCAGAAGTACTTCTTAGTACTTCTCTCTTAAAAGATAAATCAAGCTCGTTAAGTTATTATGTTAGATAGATCCAAGAACTAGGAAACTATAACTAGAGCTCAGCAATAATAATACCAATAAGGAGGAGATCGATCAGTATTAAGAACATGTTAATACTGCAACCTTTAGGAGGAATCCTCAACGCACTGCCAATGCCTATTTTAGAAACTAAATATAATACGACCAAATGATCTGGTGGGGGAGCTTCCACACTAATATTATAGTAATAGGTTTAGATTAGCTATGAGTGTAAAATGAGTGTGAAAATCAGGAATAAAATTGTTCGATTTGGCGACATCTACAATTGTCATAAAAATAAAAAAATCATTTTAAAAATCAATCATCAAAAATGTTCTACAAAATCTAAAGTATGTGATTTTTAGATTGATTACAACATGATTATAATCGGTAATTTGGTTTGATTGAAAAAACTTCTTGTTTGTCAGAGATCTCATGCAGTTTCTAACTAAAGAGTTTGACTTAGTTTAATAAGCATCTTAAGGCCTTTAAAAACATTTGCTTAACACTTTCAAGTGTTGTCAAAGAATTTGCAAGTTATCTTCTCATCAACGGCGGAAACAGCTAAGATCTTCCATCTATGTCTGTCTATCTCTCTCTGTCTGTCTCAACATCCTGAGGTATCATCTTACTCGCTTGCATTCCATTTGTTTACTATAATACATCGGTCGTATTCTTTTTTACTTGCTGCTTTACTCACTGAGCCATTCATAAATCTTCAGTTTCAGTTCAGATATCCCAAATGTATGTGGTTCTCACGACTGCCACCCAGAGAAGGAGTATATATTTATGTGCAAAATATCTCAGGGTATCTGGTTGAAGGAATGCTACGCAAACAAATCGCAAGCCTTTTATCGTAAACATCTTTGTAAATCTAATGCTTTCAGTTCTCAAGTCTTGCAACAACATGCTGGTGGTTGTTGTTTGGATTCATAATGTTTTTGGCTTGTGGTTTTTTATTGTGATCTCAGATCCAATTACTCGCACTAATTGCTGCCAGGCGACAGGTTCAAGGATCGAGACGCGAAACGTGAACCGCAACTCCGTTTGCTAGTAGTCAACAAATCTATCTTGTGCTCTACTAAAGTATCTTTTCCTCGTATTACACAACAACAAGTGCAATTAATATACAGCTTTGAGCAACCGGCAACAATACAAAATTTGTTGAGCCCTTATCGCGGTATTCTGTCCAAATTGGGGTTGCCAGATTGTGAATTGATTACAATCGATCAACTTTTGAAACACTGTCACTGGCCGCCATAAGTTGCCGGATTACCCCACCAATCTAACCAACCCCAACCCCTCGGGCACCACTCGACCCTTCAGATGTACATTGCGTACTTGCGACAGTGGTTTGTTATTAAATTCGTAATACCCCACAATGGTTTTATCGTGCCCGCTTATCAACGCTATCGGGCCTCGCTCTCAATATGCCCTCCCTCTCTGTCTCTCTCTCTCTCTCACTTTCAGTCCCTATCTCATTCTCTGTCTCTGTCTATTTCACTTTGTTTGGGATAACTGCAACTGCTATGTGCAGTCCAGTAACCACAAGTCAGTCGCTTCGCTTTCGTTGAAAGGCTTTTCATTTCGGGTCGACGAGAATAAAATTTACGTTACATTTACAAGTTTTTGTTGTTGTTTTTTGTTTGTTTGGTTTGTTTTCTACTCAGTTTTAATTTAAAGTGCGCTAATTGAGAATCCATCAGGGCCTTACAACCAGCCCGAAATAGCCCAATCAAATGGGTCTCTTTTCCAAGTTCAGCTATACCTACAACACCATGTTGACCAAGTAAGAGGCTCCTCACATTTTTATTTACAAACGTCCGAAATATTTTGTACAAATTATTTTTTTAAATATTTATTTTTGGTTTTTTTCTCTGTGTACCTCTGTGAACATACCTAGCATATTTCAAGTACAACTACACAGATAGCCACACACAGATAGCACACACACTTGCACATATGCTATACCTATTTATGGAATTTAGTTTGCTTGTTACTATCACATAAGTATGCAGTTGATATTAAAGCAGCTTGGGAATATATGTGGATCCCTGGCAGTGTTCCTGTGCACACAAAGATATATACTTACATACAGAAACTGGCTAGCTGGATTGGGATTTCAATTTCAGCAAAACTTTTGTGAGGAAAGATTGAGATTAATGTTACTTGTCGGTCGGGCTCGAAGCGAGTTTATTTCTTATTTGATTTGTAGATCTTAAAAATAAGTTGACACTTATGTTAGTATACACGTATATATCTGCGCTTAACTCAATATCTATGAATTATGATCAGTGGTACTTGTTTTGTAGTTAGTTAGCTACTGCATGCAGCAATCAAACTCATGACTTATCTATTAGTTACATTTAATTAAAAGTCTTCAGATTTTGTTCTTTGGAATTATTCGCTGTGTTCTTCTTATCACGAAATATGGCTGATGATTAAAATCTAATTGACACGAGCTAACATCTGGTATATTTATGAAATTAAGAAACTATGAAATTAAATTGTGTGTAGAAACCCTTCGCTTGGGCTATTCATCAAGCGATTCAATTAGCAAACTACCAGATAAAAACAGATGTAAATGAATAATGATATGCATGAATAATGATATATATATATACATATATATATTTGTAATCTTACTACAAATGCGGATAGAATTCAAAGCTTATTTAATTGAAACTGACCACACCCGAAAACATTTGGTGACCCCTCATCTATCGCATCAGTTCGTGCGCGCATTGCACTTGGAACAGAAAAGATGACACCACCAACCATCACGCAGCAACCACCACTACCAGCACCACCACTCGCACCACTGTGGGCGACAAGACAGACCCGCATGTGGTTGCCGAATGCGCGCGTTTAAAGTCGCGCTCGCGTTTTGCGCCGCCTCTAATTTACGTTAATTGCAATTTCCTGTGTTGTTTTCGCTAATAATTTGTTAACTTCAGTCAATTTGAAAGTAATTTGACACGGCCCAAATTATATTGCCGATCAGTTACCATTTCGAATGAACATTAGTTGTTTTTGTTTTTCAACAAAACCAAATTTTTTATCGTCTCGTTTCCACAATATATATATATATATATATATATTGGAAATTAGTCATTTCCGTGCCGCGCAAAAGAGGCGTTAATTGCACTCAAACTGTTGTCACTAGTGCATGGACATGGCATGGCAACGCCCTCCCCCTCCCCCTCCCCAATCCTAACCCTGTCGACCACAGACAGTCACCGATCGCCATAATTTTTGTGTATTAATTGATCAATTTTCAAATTCAAGTTGAAGGTCAAAAAGTAAGCGCGAAAAAAGAGAGAGAACAAAACAAAAAAAAAAAACGCAACACAAATCGGCAATTAGAATTCTACGGAATATTGGGCAGATATTATTGGAGCTTAGCGGCATCTAGCCCATTGGGAAAAGTCTCCAGCGAGTTCTCGGCACAAGGTCTGTGGTCTATTCGAGTTCTTCCGGCAGGCGTTTACATCTACATATTACAGCTGCTGTTTTTCAAATGGAAAATCATGGTCAAGTTTTGTGCTTGATGCAATTTATTTGGTCGCACTACACAACCGAAAGGCATATGGATTTTCTGAGCTGCAAGAGAGTCATCGATAAATGAGTCCCATTGCTCTTGTTGTTGCTTGTTGTTCAATCAATTTGCATTAATTAACTTAATTTTGAGATCATCTTTGTGGTATTTGAGAATGTCATGAACTTTATTTGTCATCTTCTTTTCGAATGTTAACAGTCTATTAAATAATTTACTAAGACTTTATGATTTTATTAATTTGTATTTGCCCAAAACAGGGCCTCGATATACTCGATTGTTATCGATAACCCACTATATATGTGTTTAGCTTGCATTTTCACATATTATCACAGATATTTTCGGACGTATTGTGTTATATTATTGTCTATATGTGTTTATTATATTTGTACTTACACAAAGCTGGGCTGGAACACAATCGATTGTCATCGAAAACCCACTTTGCTTATGTGCTTAGTTTGGTTGTTTGCAGGCATATTTTTAGGGGTTTCTGGCATTATAGTAATATCGACAGTGCTGTGAATCAAAACAAATGAAAATCCATCATATTTTGCAAACTACAGAATTATCGATAATAACCGATGACAAAACTAATAATAGTTATTGCAGTACGATCAGGGCTATGTTGGGTCGACTTCGACTAGCTGAGCAATATCTGTTGTTGTTGCTTGTTACTTGTTGCTTGTTGCTTGTAGCTTGTTAATATGTCTCATTAGTAAATTGTCAGCTTAGCCGGTATTAATAAAACAGATAACTAATCAATTGTGAGTATAAAGCATTGAGTTAGTGAATAATATGCACAATTAGTTATGAGCAGCAACTGAATACGCAAGTTGCAGCTACGATTTCAGATACATTTCAGAGATTATCAATGCCAGAGCTAATCTTCAACTCTTCCTCTCTCTTTCTCACTTTCGATTTCAGCCTGTTCGAGCAGGAGATCATGAGCTATGTGCCCATTGAGGAGCGTAGTCCTCAGGGATCGCCGGTGCTTAGTTCCCGGATGACGCAACGTGCACCGCCGCCATTCCGTCGCGACTTTGAGGCCAAACTGCGTAGTTTCTATCGCAAGCTAGAGTCCAAGGGCTACGGTCAGGGACCACACAAGCTCAAGTTAGTATAAATGTCCCAAAAATTGAAGAGAATGCGGATTGCTAATTGTTTGTACTTTTTTAACAGATTGCACATCCGACGCAGTCATCTGCTGGAGGACGCATTCCGTCGCATTATGTCGGCCAACAAGAAGGACTTGCAGCGTGGTCGTCTCGCCGTGCTCTGGGACACAGAGGAGGGCTTGGACTATGGCGGCCCGTCTCGGGAGTTCTTTTTTCTGCTGTCGCGCGAACTGTTCAATCCTTACTACGGATTGTTCGAGTACTCCGCCAATGATACGTATACGGTGCAGGTGTCGCCGCTGTCGGCATTTGTGGATAACTGCCACGACTGGTTTCGGTTCAGTGGGCGTGTTTTGGGCCTCGCCCTCGTCCATCAGTATCTGCTGGATGCGTTCTTTACGCGACCCTTCTACAAAGCGCTGTTGCGTCTGCCAGTTGCACTCAGTGATCTCGAGTCGCTGGACAATGAGTTCCATCAGTCGCTGCAATGGATTCGCGACAACGATATTGGCACCGGCATCGACCTGGGACTCACCTTCTGCGTCACCGAGGAGCTGCTCGGTCGCGTTGTCGAGCGCGAACTCAAGCCGGGTGGCAGGAATGTCATTGTCCATGAGAAGAACAAGAAGGAGTATCTGGAGCGCATGATCAAATGGCGTTTAGAACGGGGCGTCCAGGAGCAAACGGAGTCGCTGGTGCGCGGCTTCTACGAGGTGGTTGACTCACGGCTCGTCTCCGTCTTCGATGCCCGCGAACTGGAGCTGGTCATTGCCGGCACCGCAGAGATAGACACCAACGATTGGCGCCTAAATACCGAATACCGTTCGGGCTACCATGACAACCACCAAGTGATCATTTGGTTCTGGCAGGTTATCGAACGCTTCAGCAATGAGCAGCGACTGCGCCTGCTTCAGTTCGTCACGGGCACATCCAGCATACCCTACGAGGGTTTCTCCGCGCTGCGCGGCTCCACTGGCCCCAGACGCTTCTGCATCGAGAAGTGGGGCAAGCCAAACTCGCTGCCCCGTGCGCACACCTGCTTCAACCGGTTGGATCTGCCGCCGTATCCCACGCCGGAGCTGCTTTATGAGAAGCTCCTACTTGCCGTCGAGGAGACCAACACCTTTGGCATTGAGTGAATTTAATCAGCAGAATAACCCTACCACGATACTATAGAATCCGACTGGATGAGAAATGTGGATCTGGATCTGGATGTGGATCTGGATGTGCAATTGGCTTGTGCTGCTGCTGCTGCTGCTGCTGCTGATGCGTGATATTTGATGGTGTTTGTTGTTGCTGTTCTTGTTGCTGTTGTCGATGCTGACATGCGTTATTTATTTACTTAATAATTATTTGTGGTGTTTTTTTTTCCAATTTGTATGTATTAGTCGCTTCGAACTGGCATGTAATTACACAGACAAACACACATATTGTTGTTGTTGTTGCTGTTGCTGTTGTTGCTGCTGCCAGTAAATCGATTAGCTTAAACAGACTGTTTTTTTTTTTTGTTTTTTGATTACCATAAAGCAAATGCTAAATACGAATAAGGATATTATTTGGTGACGAATTTGGTTGCTTGCAATTTGATATGGTTTGAATATTGCCGCTTTGATTTTGCCGTTATAGTTACCGTTACTGTTACCGTTACCATTACCGTTACCGTTACCATTACCTCAAAAACAAACATTTTGCCAGCGCCACAGTGCGCCGCACATCGCAGTCATTAGCCATAAGATTTACACACACACACACATTCGCACACACCCACACACACTCACACCCACACACACTCACACCCATGCATACACAGACGCCCCTTAATCAATGAGAAAATTGCAGTCCTCAGTGCGTAGGATCTAAAAGCTGGCCAAAGCAACTTGGCAACTTAAACTTACAACCATATTAAAGTTCGTCTTCAAATTCATAGAGAAAATTAAAAAAAAAAAACTATTTTCTCAGCTCATTCCATAAAACCTAAAACTATGAAGAGAAGAGAAACGAACCTACGAAAAATTCTACGCCAATACTTAAATAGCTTGTAATTCCTTAGCCTTAAACAAATCTCTTGAGATGTCTGCGTTATTAGCTATTCATTCCATTTTGGGATGGGTAAATATTAAAAATACGTATGTTAATTATACTATTCGCAACTAAAAAACAAAAAAACAAATTTGTACTAAATTTAAGTGTATTGTCTTCAAATTTACAAAAGCCGATAATGTACGAGAATATATATGTATGTATGTATTTAGAAGTATATGTATATGTACGAGCATAGCCACACATGCATGCATAGATGTATATTATACATATACATACATACGTAAATATATACAATCGATTGATTCTACAGCCATTGGGCCAGTGATTTGCTTTGGAATTATTGTATTTTCCAGCGCATACAAATTAATATTAACCAAAAATCAAAATAACGAAATTTATTAGCTAACAATTAAATAAAAAATGAAGACACATTTTTAAAATAAGTATTGAAAATTATTGAGAATAAAAGAACGACTACAAAATGGTGATTTATTTTCGCATTAGTTTAACGCAATTAAAAAAAAAAACAAAACAAAACAAAAAAGGAAAGACAAACTTAAGATATAGATTGGAGATCGAGATACTTATATAGAGAAACGCTTTTTGATGCATGAGAATGTTTTATTGTATTATTAATGTGCGTGTATTTATTGAATAAATGAACTATAATTAATTAATGAATCAATAAACATGAGCCTTTTATTTGGAAAGCTAAATAACGTGTGTTTGAAATAATATTTTAAATAGTTTAAATTATATCGATAAAATTATTTAGCTTATACACCTAAAAGCGGGAAATATTTAAAATAGATCACACTTAGTATTTTTAAAGTACTTCCAAAGAGTTATGGTCGATTTAGGCCACTTTGTGATGACTCCATAAATTAAATGCAAGAAAATTGAGCTGGGTTTCATATCGATTCAGTCAAGGATTTTCAGACCCTGCAAAAATATTTCAGTCGAGAGTTCTACAGGATGAACGTTGTAAGCCCTGAAATTCGGCTGTAACTTGGTGATGCGGCTGTCTTAGGGCCTACAAATAGACCTTGTATGCCAAATCAGAATATACATCCAAACGAATATGTGCCAAACGAGTCGAACTAACGAGGGCTTTAAGTTGATCAAAGTACCCTCATATCATCCCGTTGCCTTTCAAGCTATAAGCGACTTTGCGTCTTGACCCACTTCCACTCGCTCTACGATTGAAATTATTCAAGTATTTGGTTTTTAAATAACTGCCTTAAGTAATAGATCCATAGAGTTGGTCCATGTGAATTTAAGGCGCCATGTACTTCAAAAATCACACGGATTAGGTAGATTTAGCGATTTTGTAAATTAAAAAAGCAATTGCCCTTACAATTTAATTCATCCTAAAAGTAAGCTGTAAGATTTTTTTTAAAATAATGATGTCTGTATTGAAAGTAAAAATGTATCCAAACCATAGAAAATATGACCAGGATTATAATTTTTGTTGTTGTCTATATATATTTTGTTCACAATTTCAATTACTTTTATTTGTGTTTGGTATCATTTTTTGCATTTTGATTTTTGTTTTCTTTTCCTTCTGTTTTTTTTTTTTAGCAAATGTAATTCGCTTTACATATACCGATTTATTTTCATTTTCAGTTTTTGCTTGTCAATATTGTTTAGATTATAATGGAAATGATAAGATACATATATGCACTTAAATATTTATTTGTTATGTGACCGACCGGCTTAGATTTCCGCATTTGAATTAGTTTTCCTTGTTTTCCTTTTAATTGGACTTGGACTTATTATGTATTTACAAAGTTTTGAGCTGGGCATTGGAAGTGCTACTTTTTAGGTAGGTTTTATGTATGTATGTATGTATATATATGTGTATATATTTATGTAGAGGAGTAGAGAGAGAAAGAGAGAGAGAGAGATAGAGAGAGAGAGAGAGAGTAGCGTGTGTGTTAAATAGAATTATTGTGTAAGTATGTATTTGTCTTAGATTAGGTATTTTTAGATGCGCAGAAGTTGGGTGGGCTGGATAACGATCTCTCTGTTCTCTGTTATTAGTTAAATTTGTGTGTATGTGTGTGTGTGTGTGTGTGTGATCCCTGCCAGTGCAGCGAAAGCTTTCAGAAAGCCAAAGACTGGATGCAAAATCACATTTGCAACATTTGATTGCTTATATGCCAAGCTGCCTCTTAGAGAGCCTGGTCATGGGACAGAGCAAGACAAATGCATGTTACCCGATTGCAAGTGTATGTGTGTCTGTTTGTGTGTAGTAATTCTAGCTAATTATACATTACACTTGAAGAAATTTTGCTAAATCATTTTATCATATACATAGTTTACAGATAATATATACATAAATATATATATATATATATATATGTGTGTGTATACCATTGCCATATATTTGTATGTATATTTTCAAGTATGTACATACATACATACATATATAATGGATTTGAAATAAAACCTCACTTTTGGGTACACAACAAAATATTGACATTGACGATTATATACATCTCTGAATACATATGTATGCGTGTGTGTGTGAGTGTGTGTGTGTGTGTGTGTGTGTGTGTGTGTGTGTGTGTGTGTGTGTGTGTGTGTGTGTGTGCATATGTTGTTATAATATGGTACTTTGATTTTAATTCATTATATTTGAAGCATTATAAAAATAGAGCATCATTTTGAATTTTGAATAGAGTAATAGTTTGCATCTGGATTAGATGTGCTCTCGACCACATTCCGAAAAGGCCTTCAAAAATTGAAAATGTTTTTTTTTTAAGATGTTTATAAGCTTATGTATTGACTGGCATTCATTATAGGTAGGATTTGATTTTCTTTTTTTTTTGTTGTTTTTTTTTTTTTTAATTTTTGCAACTTGTGTGGAATTTGGTACGACTAGTGTGCAAGCAGGATAATTTGTAAGGTTACCTTTTAATTTTTGCATTATGTTGATCACAGCTTTTCTTCTAATGATATACAAATTGATGTATGTATGTCTGTGTGTGTGTATATGTGTGGCCAATGAAGTATGTGTGTTTTGTTACTCTTAAATCTGTTCTCTTACTAAATTCGCACCAGAAATACTGTTATACATATGTATACGTGAGAATGTCAGCTTGATGTAGACATGCAATAAATGTATGCATATGCATATGCATGTACATCAACATACATACTTATATATTTATAATACTTCTCAACTTTTATACTTTTACACACATGCACAAAGTTTGCACTGGCAAACAAACCTTGCATGTTTATGCTGGTTTTAATATATTTCATGCTTAATCATTAAGAAAGCTGTTATTTAATATATATTCTTGTCTTTGCTGCCTTATTTGCATTCCCTGCTACACACAACAACTAAATATTCATTTTTTTTTTTCATTAATTCATGTTATTTTGTTTGTCATAATAATCTTTTAGTATTTAAAAAGGTAATACAAAATATGTTGATTTTAGTAGAAGTTTTAGTTTTTCGCCTGGTATATGAAAATCATGAGAAGAAGGCATGTAATCTGTATATATATAGTTATACATATATATCTGCGACTCTCATTAATATGTGTTTATGTATGTATATCATATCATTTATATATTTACTTAGTCAATTCTACTACATGTAGAGTTCGATGTGATCTACATTGAAAAATGCTCTAAATGAAATGTCGAAGAACCTAAATGTAATGCTACCAAAACAAAAATAGTAAAAAATCATACGCGATAACATTCAACAGCTAGTACGACGGTTTTATTTCGATTTTGTTGTTTATCATTACGTATTTATTATTATTTTCTTCATCTCCTTACGTTTAACGTTGTTCGTTAAAAAGCGATTTGACTTCTAGATGGGGCCTGGTGGGGTAACTTCTTGCAGGAGGGAGGCGGACTGGAGAATGCTGCTCGAGGGACAAACTATGTATACTGTGCACTTTGAACTCTGCTCTGCTTGTGGCTATTTGTCAGTAGGAATAGTGTGTGTGCAACAACAGTTGAACAATGCTTAACAATTTATGCTTATTACTTTGATTTACACGCATTACTCTCTGTGTGTCTGTATTTATGCACGAATACGTATGTATATGTTGTAACTTTTCTCTCTGATTTGTAGTTGATTGTAGGAAATTTGCAGCAATTTGCATAAATTGTATTATTTGTATTATTATTCAATATAGTACATACATTTATAAAAGTATACAAAACACGACAGCAAAATTAAAAGAATCGCACAAGAAATTCTTTTGAATTGCTATGAACCACTGTGAACCTGCTGCTGTGTCTAATTCATAATTATTATTTAATTTAATTATTTATTGACTTTAGACTCATCTCCGTTGCCGTCGTTGCACCGGACGGTATCAACTTGTATTCTCTCTTTGGGTTGGGACTGTTTCTGATTGGGACTCTTGTCTGTTCCTCTCAATTCGGTTCGGTTCGGTTCGGTACGGTTCGGTTCGTTACGATTCGGTACCGGCCTAGCCTTGCGATTCGTTTCGTTGTACTTTACCGCGTTTCTCTCTAAGCGTCATCTGAACATAATTGTTAGCAAGTTGCATTTCTTACGTAGTTAACTTTTGTGTGACTGTTAATTAAACATATATATATATATATATATATATTTTGTTTTTTTTAGCATGTTATTCTTTTATTTGATTTTTTTTCTCATTTTGTTTTTGTTTGTTTTGCTATTTCGCATAATGCTGATCTTTTTTTGTTTTTATCTAGTTTTGTATTTTGTTTACGTTTTTATTTTTGTTTTTTTGTTTTTGTTTTCAATTTTAATTTAATTTAAATAAATGTACATTACAATTACAATTACAATTCATGTTAATAATGAAGGCGTTTGCAAGGAAGCTGGCTGGGGTAGTGGGAGTGGCCTAGGGGTGTTGGGTTGGGGAGGTGTGGTTGTTTGGGTTTACACAAAATAAGCATCATTGTAATCTTGAAATTATTCTATATAAAATAATGCATTTTAAATATTAAATCACGTACATTACTAAAAATTTGTGTATACATACATATACATATACATATACATACTATGTAGGTAGGCGTGTGTATGTATGTATATCATCTATACACACACACACATACAAACTTACTACATACATCATTAGAAATGGTTAAGCAACTTGCAACTTTAAGCAGTTGAAGTTCCACCTTTTCACTTTTACATAAATAATAATAATAAGATAATAATAATAATAATAATAATAATAAGAAACATAAAAAAATAGTCAACTTTACAATTACCAGCCGCTTACATCGAAACATTGCTAAACTTGTATCATTCGCTCTCTCGCTTGCTCTTTCTCTTTCATATACATATTTGATATATATAAATGTTGGTATGTTGTTGTTGTTGGGTTTTGTTTTTTTTTTTTTTCATTAAAAAAAAAAGATTAGAATTATTAATATTATGATAATAAACATAAATTGCTTGCCTATGCGTCTGATTGAACGAACGAATGAAACATTCTTCTAATACAAAATTACAATTTCAATTCATAATAATATATGCATGTTTATATATATATATATAAAAATAATAATAATAGTTGTAAAAAATGACAATAATATAAGTAATCTGTATACAATTTGTATTCCTTGTGGGTGGCTGCTGCTGCTTCTGCTGCTGCTGCTGCTGCTGCTGCTGCTACCGCCTACTCGGAGTCCTGTTCCCGTTCATCAAAGCCTGGCAAATCAACCGCTTGGAGCATGCCGCGTGAATACGCGTACTCGATCAGCGCCAGGTGGCAGAACACATATTGATCTGGCATTTGTATGGAGTAGGCGCGCTGCGAGCGTATCTTCTCTACCGTGCCGCGTATGTCCGCCGTGCCGACATCCTCCAGACGCGATATGCATATGTCCAGCGTGATGAAGGTGCCTAATAAACAAAACAAATGTGACGATTAGTAATCGGATCGCAATGCTTATATGGTATGCCAATATGCTAAAGCTCAGATATCACCGATTTCCCTCTCCATTTGCTTTTTTTTCATATTTATTAAGGAAGAATTTTCTGTGTTATGCATATATGCATATATGTAATATATCTTCAAACCGAACTAAAGACTTTAATGCAATAAATCAATGCTCTCATCTCACATCGATTTAAGCTATTTTGACATTGGGCACTGCCTAAAGTTTGTTCATAGCTGGTTGCCTATAAAGCTGGATTATTAAATCATTAAATGATAATCTATTATTATTATTATAATCTGTTATAATTCTTGGAAGCAAATATAGTGATATAAGAATGAGTCCAGACGCATTTGCAGCTGAGAAGGTGTGCGTAGTTAAGGATAAACATAATTGTAGACAGTCTAAGATTTCAATCAATAAACGTGTATTTCGGCAGCAGTTTGTGATTCTACTTGTACTCGTGTTAATGGGGTTAACGGTTAGTTAAAATATTTACCGGTGCGTCCAATGCCAGCGCTGCAGTGCACCACAATTGGGGGGCCGCGCGCATGACCCGCCCAGGTGTCGCCGAGTGCGTGGACCAGCTGTGCCTGCTTGTCGCGCACCTTCTGCAAAAAGTTAAGCATGGCCATTGCGGAGCTGGGCACACCGTAGTCCGGCCAGCTGGTGAACTGCCAATGTGACACATTGCGAATTTCGTCAGTCTGAAAATGCGTATGCGAATGCGAATGCAAAAGAATAATTCAGAATTCAGCAACCGGCGGGAGCAACAAACTAACCTTTAGGTTTCTCAATTCTAGGGATGCAACGGTGTAATCCTCGTTGCACTCGACGCTAATTGTTCGCACATGGTAATTTCCAAACTCTAAGGAACTATCGTCAGTCGGCTCCCAGTATTGGCCGCACTTCACACGTCCGCGCTCCATGACGCGCGTTGTCATAACTATAACTAGGCAATGTTGTTCCCAGATCATGCGCCAAAAGTCATAGGATGTCTTTGGTAATGGACCTGCAAAGCCAAAGCCAAAGCCAAACCAAAACGAAACGAAACGAAACGAAACCAAAAATTAAAACAAAAACAAAAACAAAAACAAAAACCAAAACGTAACGATGCCAATTGATATTCGTATTATTGTTGTTGTCTCTCTGGGAAGCCATAGTAAGAGTAAGAGAATCGATAAACGCGGCGTTGCGGCGACCTCACCTTGAGTTGAAATATATGCATTCTTCTGTTTATAGCCATCGACGAAATTCGCATTTATGTAATCAACAATCGCGCCATCCACTATCTCGCCTAACAGCACCACACGACTGTGATCATAGCAGAGCACGTCTGTGTATCGATTTTTGGTCAGATTGTTGCGCATGCTGCAAATTAAAAAAGTTGGTTATCTTTCGGTTAGCTGATGCTTGGTCATGTCACACTTACCGCGCATGGATGAAGGTGCCCTCGGGCGCCCGATTTCGGATTTCCGCATACTCTCTGATTAGGCCTTGGCGTCCGCGTTCTCGCACCATTTGAACGATTAGATCAATCGTTTTGGGGTCTCCCTCCTGGCCGGCCAGACTGTCGTCATCACTGAAACCAGATGAGGCACTGCTGGGTGGATTTTCCGACCAGAATTCACCGGCACCAACGCCAACGCCGCCTCCAGCGCTACCGTTGCTAGCGACACCAGCGGCGCTGCCGTTGACAGCGCTGCCAGCAACAGTTGCTGCCGCTGACGCCGTTGCTGTTGTCGCTGCTGCAATGGCAGTCCCAGCAGCTGCACCACCACCAACACCACCAGCACCGTTACTCTGTATGCCGCTGGTATTTAGCTTGAGCAACGCGCCGCCTGCGCTGCCAACGGGAGTCCGATGCGTTGGACTTAGTCCGTTTATTGTGATGTTCTCGTTGGACTCCGATTCGGTGTTGTTGCTGTTGCTGTTGCTAGTTGCTGTTGCTGTTGCAGTTGCTGTTGCTGTTGCTGTTGCTGTTGCTCTCTGCTCGCCACTAACTGTCACAACCGTTGTGTTGCTCTCGGCCAACTGATGTACGGCGCTGATTATTGTTGATGTCGCGGCGTTGGCAGCACCACTGCTGTTGTTGCTGCTGCTGCTGCTGCTGCTGCTGCTGCCGTTGCTTAGCGGCGTCGCTGTTGCAGATGTTTCTGCTGTTGCTGCTGGTGCGAGTGGTGCGCAAGCGACACCCACCACAATATTGGCAAGCAGTTCGTCTTCACGATTCGTCATCGATTTGCGGCAATTTAGCAACCATGTGGCGTGTTCGATTTGAAGCGTGCCGCCCAGATGCACCGGCAGCGCCTTGCGCGGCACGTGCAGGCTCAGCTGCGGCACCGATACGGTGAACACACGCTCGCGCAGCTTCTCGCGCACAAACAGACGCAGTATCTTAAATGGCGCCTTGAACCACAGCGGCGCCGTCACGATCAGCACTTTCTTCAGGCGTGCCGGATACCCGCCCTAAATATGCAAATACAAAATACACATTAGAAATTTGATGTTGTTCGACGATTGAACGATTATTGAATCTTAATGAGCCCAACAAATTACAACGCATTTTCATAAATACAACAATCATTGCCACTGCACACGTGTCTATGCTTATATTAGGTAGGTATGTGTGTGTGGGTGTGTGTGTGTGTTTGGTTATAATGAGGTTCTCTTAGACACATGCTAAGGTCAACTGGTCGCCATCCGCAGTCCGCAATCCGCCACCATTAATGTCAAATGTGATTAGAAAGATATATATGTAACACACGCAAGCAAGCGGACTATTTTTAGTATTATAATCAAGGAGACATCTTTGACCCCACAATGATTATGTATATAGACACCTGGACAGTAAAATAGGTGTGAAGACGACAACACTTGTGACTTGTGAGTGTGAAAATCTGTTGAAAACTACAGTCTTTTTAGAAAACAAGGTTATGCCTTGCGTCCCCCCTCTTGAAGTTTGCATTGTGTATATACATACATACACACGTAAATATAACATGAATATATACATACATATGTACATACATACAAACATATGTAGACCACACATTCTACTAAAGAGGCACAAGTCTTAACTGTCTGTCGGCTATGGCCAACTGATTCATTTCATTGGGTTCATTAATAAGAGTTATTCGGTTACCCGAGCGATATTATTTAAGCTGAATAGTATGTTAACTGGACCAAAGAGAAAACTCATTTATTATCTTTTCTCTGGTTAACATAAACAAGTCAGCAATTTGTTTGCTTGTCTAAAAATTGTAAAAGTGTCAGCTTATTTCAACAAATGAGTTGCGTCAAATGACTCGTCATGTTTTCAAAAAACATTCATATATATATATATATATATATATATGTATATGTATATGTATATTTATATATTTAGATGGTGACACTGGCATTTGTAAAGGAAATTGCAAAAGTTCGTGGGTGGCTCTGATGCGTATTTCATTTGCTGCATTGTTCAGAAGTGTCCAGATTGAGGCTGCTTTGAATTAGCTGAGCACATAAAAATAAATGTACATACTTAAATAGATATATGATAAATGTGCATCAGCTATATGCGTATATAAGAACGGTAGTTTCACAATTATGAGAGCTCAGACCCAATACAGCATAAGTATTCCAAGATGTATATATTATATATTAAGTCAATAAGCAGCGTCGAGGAAGAGGAAGCGATGCCAGTTGGGAGAGTTTCCCAGTACGCTTCCTCTTTCAAGTTTGGTAACTTTTGCTCTTAAATTACGGAAGATGTGGACTTTAGAGAATTTTGGGGCGGAAGGGGGCATCGCTAAAAATATTGTTGGAGTACGATCTTAGTAATCTATCTAAGGATATCGCCAACAACCTACGAACCGAATTTTCTGACTGGAGCCCTTAAATTGCAGGAGATATGTGGCTTTATCAATTGGCGATTATCGATTTTATCGATTTGCGAGGCTCCTAGTGGACTCAGCACTTCGTTGAGCACTTTGAGTGACGTGGGCACAGACCAGTAAATGTCCAAGTTTCAAGGCTCCAGCTTCAAGGACGTCGAAAAAAGTTGTGTTCATACAGACAGACGGCCGCACAGAGAGCATGATGGACATTGCACAAAATCAATATACTATGATACCTTCGGAAAGTGGGTTTTTATTTACAGGGTATCTGCATCACGGTATCATGTCAAGCGACAAATGACGATTTTTTCATTGAAATACATCAAGAGATTACATTAAAGCGTAATAAACACACGCGTTGGCGTAAATACTGATTGGCAGCATCATTTCTCGCAGTGTATGCGTGTGTGTGTGCTTGTGATCAAATTAAGTGTTGTATAAGCAAGAACAACAACAGCAACAGCAACAACAACAACAGCAACAAATGCCATTGCACACAAATTGAAATGGAATGAAATGAATTTGTTGCGACTGCTGATTCTGCTGATGTGCTCTGCTGTGGCTCTGAGCTGATGTCTGCCACTGCTGTTGCTGCGACACAACCTTCACCCAGTTGCAGCGTGTTGAACACTCCACTCTGCGGCCAGGCCATATTTTTGGATTGCACAAAATGGCCGACGCCGGCGAAACGTACGTGCGCCCCAAAACCACCCAATTTGCCGGGTGGCATGGCCAGTGGAGAGTTTGTGCCTTGTGACTTGTGCCTGCATATCCATATATCCATATAGCTATATCCGTGTCAACGCTATTTATTCCCAGTTTATTGTTCGAGTCATCCCCTCTCCCTCTCTCTCCCTCTCTCTCTGTCTCTCTTGCAGTGTCTCTTCTTGTCCTTCTTCATATATATGTATATATGCCTGTATATATCTACATATTTGTTTGTGTGTGTCTGTGACCACAAGCAAGCCACACACACACACACTGACAGACACATAGGTAGACACGCAGATTAAGGTCAGCAGCAGCAGCACTAACAACAACAACAAGTGCATTTCACCATTTGCCTTAATTAAAAGTAACGCTTACAGCGACAACAGCAACAACAGCAACAACAAAGATAGCCACAAAGAACAACAACGAACAAAACTATGTATTCAAATTGACCAGATTTAAGGCTTAACAATTTTGCACACCCACACTTGTTAGTTGCCCCAACTGTGTGTGTGTGTGTGTGTATGTGTGTGTGTGTGTGTGTGTGTGTCTGTGTGTGTGTCTGTGTGCCCGTTCAGTTTTAATTAAATCCCTTCACAGCGTTTCCACCAACTGACTCTAGCTATAAAATGATTAAGAAATTTGAAATTGCAATTAAATTTGATATCGGGACATATTTATTCGACATTAGAAACGTTAAGTGGCATTTTCAACAGTTTCACAAAGTTCCCCGGTGTATATGAAAGGAGCACTTGCTACATTTGGTCACTGTACAGCCTGCCACTTGGCCCAATAACTGTTAGCGACTTTATGACTCTTGAGTGGCTGTTCTTTTCAACGGATTGCATCATCAGGAACAGCAACAAAATTGCAATCCTTTTTAGTGTGCCGCTCTCCTTTAAATGCTGGTTGTTGTTGTCCTCTGTGGTACAGTTGACTCAACAAAGTAGGCAACACATTTCCAATTTCCCAGCAGCTGGTAAAGTCAGCGTCTCCTTCTGGTTCAGCTTGGAAAAGGACCGAGCGGGGAAGTGTGGTGCTTTCAATGTCACAACTGTTGCAGCTGTTTGACCCACTCGGCAATCAAGTCCACCACCCCCTTATAAAATCGAAGCCAATTTGCATAAAAGCACACATACAATACACACACACACACACATTTACACACATTTACACACATTTATTTGTTTTCTACAAACTAATTTCACAATCATATTTAGAAACGGTGGAAATTGTTGGGTTAAGGACAATTCGCTGGCTGATTGTTTGCAGTTGTGCTTTCAGTTGTTTCGTCCTTGCTACTTTCACTTTGACCGTTACTCTCGCTGTTACTGTTGCGTGTGCCAATAGCAAAAGTACACGCAATAAATACTATATAATTTCCATATATATATATATATATGTACATATCCACTTAGACCACTTCAGTTACAGTTCATAAATAAAAACTATTATTTGTACACCCAGAACCCAAAAGGGTTTATTGAATATGTATTCAAATAGCTCTGACCCTATATATATATATATATATATATATATATATATATATATATATATATTTCATGATCTGTCTTGAAATTTGGAATGCATGTTCTCACATAGCCTGTCACTTGATCGATGACTCTCCTCCTGGTTATTAGTCGATTACACTGAGAACCATAATTGGAAAGATGCATCTTTCTAACGAGGTATGAATATATATATGTATATATCTTGACATAAAATAAAGGCATCTAAAACATGTTCCACTTTTGATATCTTCCAGTCGAACTGTCTCGACTAGAATACTCGTACTTGTTTGACTTTTCTTTTCATTGCAGTATTTTACTTGTTGTAATTTGACTTACTATTTTTTAACATTTTATTTTGTTCAATTTGTTTGTTTTTTTTTTGGGATTTCACAGAACAGGACTTATTTCCAGACATTTAAAGTTTTCCATTTGTGAAATCCTTTTGCGGTTTGACCCGATGT
The DNA here is from genome assembly GCF_018153295.1 of Drosophila grimshawi. Classification (NCBI taxonomy): domain Eukaryota; kingdom Metazoa; phylum Arthropoda; class Insecta; order Diptera; family Drosophilidae; genus Drosophila; species Drosophila grimshawi. The sequence goes on along the minus strand of NW_025062489.1, from coordinate 1,154,447 downwards.
TATTATTATTACCAGTACTTAAACCTTTTGAATCTGGTATTGGTTTTTATGTGCTTTGGGAATCATTTTTACAAATCATATTTAATATTTAATCATATTTTTCCCAACATTGGACCTGTTCGCTGAACAGCAGTCCTTCAAATTAGTTGTAGATGCATTTTATAGGTTAACTAAATTATTTACTATACTATTTCATTACGCTTTGCCATGCTCGTTTTTGGGTCATAGGCGAATATCGAACCGAAATCGGTGAATAACAATTAAACTTGGCTGTTGGCTTGAGTTGCACAAATTAGAATATTTTGTGTGGGAGCAAAAAAGAAAAAAAGTAATAATATGCCAGAAAATAACAGAGAGACACAAGAGCCAAATAAATATTCGCCTCTTAATAAGCGGCATTATGACGCACCTGTCCCTAATAAGCAAAATAGCAACAACAATCGACATAATCATTGACGAAAGCCAAGCAACAACCGGCAGCAAATTAAGCCGAAAATAATAAGCATACACACACACATATGTATGTATATATATATATATATATATATATATATATATTTATATATTTATTTATTTATATATATATATACATCTCTCAGCCCACATGTACACATTGTTATTGTTAAAGTGTTGTCGGCCAGTTGCAACTCAGCCTAAAAGAAAGTCAACTCGTCAAGTCGCCCCTTGCCGCCGCCCACATGTTTCGCCTCCAAATGGCCCATGGAAAAGGGGTTGGCGGAGCAGGTGGAGGTGGTGGTGGAGCAGTGAAGAATTGAAGTGGTTGTGCGTCAAGTGGGCATGTTATGCACTCCACAACGTACTCCACGTGGCTCCACTTAATACGTGCCTCGGCATGCGACTTGCGTCTCTAATTGTTGTTTGTTGCCACAAGAAGAAAGTGATTAAAATGCAGCAGCAGCAGGGGTGGGCAGGAGGGACGTGCGGGATGCTAACAGCAGCAGTAGCAGCAGCAACAGCAGCAGCAGCTGGCTGACAAACTCAATGAGCAGTTGCTCTCTTAAATATGATTCACCAGCTGATCAAAACTGAGTTTCTTTTTTGTTTTAACAATATTTGCAAAATCTTAATTCAAATATTACTCATTTGGGTTGCTCTGTTTGATTCCGGCTAAAGATCAGTTAAACACAGATAATCAACGCTCAACGGTTGCGATAAGATGCTGCTATACTTATAATTATCTATAGTATCAGCAATGCTTCGCGTGTGCAAAACGTATCGAAACTGGAAAGAAGAAGCAATTATTCAAATATATATTTTAAGTTCTTGAAACTTTCATTCCAAACAGTTTTTCCTACATCGCAGCACAGCAGATTGAGTGTGTTTGAGTAATCTTGGGGCAATAGTTGATTGTTATCAAAATATAAATGTGTTTGCCCCATTGCGGCAACAGATATCCCGTTGTGCCACTTGAGTACATAGCAGCAGATGAAGATGGGGCCCTAGTCTGATTGCGAACTGGACTTGACTTGCCTGGGGCCACAAATGCAAAATGAAGCATACGCCACATGGGCTTTTATATCCTTGCCTTGAGCTAAGCATTTGGAAATTCTTGATCAGTCGGAGGCAGACCACTAAATCATATAGCCGCCACTTGAACAATCGATCGAACGCATGAAAAAACATTTTTGTTTATCGGGATACCCGTTAAGCAATTATCAACTAGATAAGGAACTATCAACATGGCCACAATCGGTCAATTAACGTGGCAATTCCGAAGGGTATGTAATCTTCGGAAGGGTATGTAATCTTCGGTGCTTCAAATACAGTTGTTTTTTTTTGTCTTGTTTTTGGATGTATTTTTGAATGTGTTTGCTTAGTTATCGCGCTGTTCGCTTTGCATATTGTCAATATACGTATGTCTGTATGCCCAAAAATAAAAGGCCGACACGCCAGCCAAACAATGAGCTGGCCAAATGGCGTGCCATACAAAAAAAAAAAAAAAACCAAAAAAAAAATTAAATAAAAATAAATAAAAATTATGAAAAATAAAACAACAACATCGACTGTGTATGTTTATAAAAAAAAGGTTACATATATGCATGGATGTGTGTGTGTGTGTGTGTGTGAAATTAGCCATGGCCAAAATTGGTAATGCGTTTTAAGCTTGTCGCCGGCTTTGGGCATGAAACGAATTTGTTGTTGTTGTTGTGGTTCTTGGCGGCGTTTGGCCTCAAAAGGCGCTATTTGGACGCACCAAACAGTCAGAGAGGCCGGCAGTCAGACAGACAGACAGACAGACAGCCAGCTAGACAGCCAGACAGATGGCTAGATGGCTAGATAGATATGACAGAAGTATGATTAAATTGAGAGGGGAGCAAGCTGTTCAGAATACCAATAAATAAAAAAAAAGAAACAAAAAAAAACGGAATATTTGGTATTGTTTAATCATTGCGCCGGATATCGACAAACAGACGCCAAGTGCCAATAATAAATAAATAGCAAAACAAATAGAAAACCCTAGCTGTATAAATATTTTGTTTCCCAGTATATATATATATATATATATATATATATATATATATATATATATATATATTGCATATATGCATGTATGTGTGTATGTGTGTTTAACAATAATTATTTATATTTAATCATTCGTTCAACGGAAAAGTTTATTTACTTACTGCTGTCTGTAATTTTTCAGCGTAAAAAACTCGAGAGAATTTTTGTATTATTATATGCAGAATCTATATATATATACATGTATATACATCTGAGTGGTACATAAAATGTTTCAAGCCAAAAAATATGAACACAAGTTCGATGTGTAAATAAATTATAAGCTTCCAAAGTGGAAAGATTCTTCTTAAATATACAGATAAATTGCTGCACTACATCAACAACAACAACAACAACAACAACAGTGTCAACAGACTGTTTGTTGAGTGGTACGTTGCCTGCCCGCTAGTCGACCATATCATTATTAATTGTTTTGGGTTTATTTTCTCTATAGTTGCCATGCCCGTATTCTCACCAATACTTACGCAGATACGTAAGTGTGTGTAGAATGAGTTGGCAAGCGAAACGAAAGGCAGAAATCAATGTGTGCACATAAATCAAAAGCGTCGTTCAAATAAACGCGCCAATGTACAAACAGCTGTGATTTCATTGACTCTTTTGGCTTCAGCTCATTCTTCGAGTCATCGTCGTATTATTTGTTGTTGCTGCTGTTGTTGCTGTCGCCGATATCGGCTGTTTGATTTCGATTTTGTCATTCTTTTGCAACTGGCAGCTGCTTTTGTTCCCATCCAATGCCATTAACAAAAAAAAGAAGAATTAAATAAATAAAAAAACCTCTCACATCACCTGTCAGCTAGAGGATAGCTTCGATACCAAATACTTGTACTGGTACTCGTATTTGTACTGGTTCTCGTACTCGTACTTGGTACTTGGTACTTGTGCATGCCGCACATATCGTTTGTACTTATTATTTATTATTATGATTTTAATGGGATTTTCAAAGTTTTCAAGTCATGCTAAGCTGACTTCACAAGCTATGACGCCAAATTGAGCATTAATCTTTAGTTGGAATATATTTTTGGGAACCTGTTCTGAGTTGCTTCTGAAAAGGTAATTGTTGTCACCCATACCCCTTGTGTGAAGATCTCTTGGTTGCGCAAAGGATATTTTAAATTAACCGTAGTAAAAACAGGGCAAGGCTCAAATCTCAATTCTCGTATCATTTAGGAAAGTGTATTGATATTTCATCAACCGCATCGCTGATATTATTTGTTTTCTTGGAGTGACGTTGATACTAAATTTTGTGGGGATAATTAGTCATTTGACATTTGATATATTGAAATATAAATATGAAATAAACATTACAAGTACAAATATCGATCGGGATATAAATGCATATATATAAAGCTAGTCAAACGTTTCGAAGCTGTTGTGTGAATGTTGAGAATCTGTTTTTAGACATTCCTGATCAGAATCAATAGCCGAGTGGATATAGCCAAGTCATCGACACACTCGTCAGGGTAGTGTTATTAGGTGCAATAAACAATGTGAAATTACAAACTAAATTCATATATACGTATATTTATTTACGTACTTTGGAAAAGGGTTAAATGTTCTGGCACCTGAGATGGCGACTTTCGCTTAATTATTTATAGATACGCGTTGTTGTTTGGCAATTGTTATTGGCTTTTGGAAAATATTCGCACAGTCAAATATTAAATGCACTAAATGGCACTGTAGTAGGGGCGGAGGGGAGTAGCTGCTGTGCACGACGAGAGCACCATTTTTTTTGATTACTGGGACAATTTTAATTGGCAATTTGTTAGCTTTTGCGATTTTTGTTGCTGCCTTTTTTTTTTATTTTTATTGTTTATATAATAAGCTTTTCAATGTTGTTTGTTGTCGGTTACACAATTGCACAAATGATGCATCCAAAAATTGCAAATTGAGAGAGAAATGCAATAAACGAAAAATCAAAAAAAAAAAAATCACACACACACACGCAAATAATGGGAGAAACAAAACAAAACAACAGACGATAGACAGACGGTGCTTTACAGTTACAGTTGCTGTTACAATTGCTGCAGCAACACGGAGTGCGAACAGCGGACGTTGGGCAGCTGAGTCTTTTTGCACTTGTAGATACTTTTCTCGCTAGACCCTCTGGCGATCAAAAGTTGCGGCACTTATTGGATTTGTTTTGTGTGAGACATATGCATGCATGCATGCATGTATGTATGTATGCATATATGTGTGTATGCATCCATATGTGTGTATGTCTAAACAACACATTGTGGCACTTGCAGCAGCCGTGTGACAGCATTTAGCTTTAGCACACACACACACACATATACATATATATACATACATATATATATATAAATATATATATATATGTATATATATATGTGGATACACACACACACACACAGAGAGAGACACACAGACGCGAAACCCACACGCACACAAATGTGTTTTATACGTTTTGCTTACAATTTTCTTTGGCTGGCTAAATAAACGGTTCTCACTTTTTGCTGTCACAAAAAATATTAAAAAAAAATAAAATGACGCCAATTCTTTTTCTTGTTTATTTCGTATAGATTATTTCTCTTCGATTTTTTGGCAATGAATTGCTTGTTTCATTTGGTGTATATTTATATTATCATTCGTTTATAAGTAATATTTAACGGTTAACTTTGTTTGCTGCGCGTCGTCGTGGAGAGCTGAACTACTTCTATTTGTCGGTCTCTGCCGCCGCTGTGGTCGTTGCTGCTGCTGCACTGCTGCTGGCGACTACGAAGACGGCAGCAGCAGCGCTAAACGGTAAAACGGCAAATACACGACGCCAAAAACCTCCAACGCTGCGTTCTTGACGCAGGCGCGCTCTCCCACCACCACCACCACCTTCGTTCTCAGCAACAGCACAAACGAAAGTGACAAGAGCGACAGAGAGAAAGCGAGAGAGAGAGAGCGAGAGAGAGAACGAAAGGAGGAGAGAGTAAAAAAGGAATAGAGAGCGCGCGCACAAAGTGAGAGCAAAGCAACCCACTGGCCTGCTTTGCTTTGCCTTTTCGCTGTTTCGCTCACCACCCTTTCCCAAAAATAATCCGATAACTGACTGCTAGGGTTGCTTTTGGCAGAGCGTTGCGTCTGCTGCCACCTGAGGGTTGATTTCAGTTTTTGCATTGCTCGCTTGCATGGTTGCATTTTTACAGCTGTCCGTTTTGGGTTGTTGTGGGCGGTTATCGCCAGGGCTGCTGACGACGTGATTGCGAATTTTAAGGGTTGCCAAAATCCACAATAAACATACATATGTAGTTATGCATGATCTTGATGTGACCAGTATTGTCACAACGTTGACATACATGTGTGTATGCACACATATAATTGTGTCACTGATTTATGCAAACTATAAACAGTTACTTAGCCTTGGCACAAACCCTAACGCCCACATGATTGTTGTCTTCACTGCTGAACGGTTTCAATGCGGAAACGACAACAACAACAGCAACAACAACAGCAACAACAACAAAAACGACAACATCAATATGTTTTCGAAACTCAATTAAACTGTATGAAATACGTGCATATATCACGTATGGATGTATTTGTAAAAAATAGTACAGCGAAATGAGGTAAATAATAGCGCATAACTTTGTATCGTTGACTTTGAATTTGCATTTTTAGTTTACAAACAGCTTATACACACTTACATACACATATGTGTTCTATTATATATATATATATATATATATATACCTATATATATATAGATAACGTTTTGCGTCAATGTCAGACAGAAACAACAGCAAAAAACAAAAAAAAAGCAAAGCGCACGTTGTAAAAATAACACGAAATATCAACGCAATGTATACTTTTCTTTAAGCCAACAGAGCAATGAATGAACACTTTGCTCTCAATATGCGCACATGTGTATGTGTGTGTGTGTGTGTGTGAGCACTAAAAATAACAATATCAATCCTATACAGTTTTGATTATGATTGTGTTGAGTGTGTCTGCCACCTACATATAAAACTTGTTGTTCCTTGTAGTCTCGTGTAGAAGATATTGAAGTTTAACAAGAAAAACAAAAACAAAAAAACACAATAACAAAAACTTTAGCTTCCGAACTACGCACGTTTGCCTCCAATTGTCGTTAAAGCGACAAATGGGGGAGGGCGAATGACAGGGCGTAACGGAAACGGTTAACGAGCCGGCAAGACACAATGCACAACGCACAACGCACAACGCAAGACGCACAACGCAAGAGGCACGTTCTTTTTATTTTATTATGATTTGGCTTTCTTTGACTTTTGTGCTGCTTGTGAATCAATCTATTACGTTCGACTAGAACTCGTCAACTGAATTAGTTAATCAAGCGAAAGATAGCCCCAAGCGTCGGCGCGCGCGCTTGCCACGAGCGCAGCGCGAGAGAAGACGAAGCGACGAGCGCGAGTGCGAGCAAGTGAGCAGCTGCCAGCTGAGACTGATGAGAGGCGCACTACAAACAACACCAAAAAAAACGAGAGTGAAAATGTGTCAGTATGACTATGCCTGTTGTATGCGCATGTGTGCGTGTGTGTGTGTGTGTGTGTGTGTGTGTGTGTCTGCTTACTATGTGCACTGTTTATAGCCAGCTGTTCGAATATGCCACGCAGTTAACTTTACGATCGCTTTCCAATATGCATGCATGTAATCTGTACCTGTGCATAAATATTTATATTTAATTGAATGTACATGAGTTTTTACTTAGCATTGGCCGACCACACAATCACTCATCACACAGCACTCAGCACTCGCTCGCACATGCTGCGTATTCGTAATGTAAGATACAAAATGTTGCTCATACGCCTCTGTGACTTCCGATTATATTTATGTATGGCCGGCCGTGCGAGTGAGTGTTAAAACTTCACTGCACAGTGGGAGTTCATAGGAATTTCAGTTTACTATTCACAACTGATTTAAATATTAAATATTAAATTTTAGAGGAAATTCCATGATTGTCATAACTAGTTTAAACTAGTTGAGTATTATACAAAATATTACCTGTTGATTGCGAAAGAAATGAGCTATATACACATTCGTATTTTGAACTTGTTTCGTATCGTTAAACATATAAATATGTCCGTATGAATATTCTACGTGTTCGTGTTCGAACTTTCCATTGATCTTTTAAAACTTTTGCGTAACTGTGCAGGCGCTCGACGAAAAATAAGTAATTCAGCTATAAACATTCCAAATTGTTTTCACTCTCTCTCTCTCTCTGTCTGTTTCTATCTCTCTTGCTCACGCTGTTCAACTGCGCACAAGAGAGCAAGAGCTGCTCTCTCTCTCTCTCTCTCTTTGGGTAGGCTCTCTCAGCTCAGCTGCTTTGCTGCCACTGCGACTGCCGATTTCGGCTGCTTGTTTTGCCCACGCAATTTTTTTTTGCGTTTTGATTTTAAAGCAGTTGTTGTCAAACGCATGCATATAAAATGTTTATATAAATTCTTCCATAATTATATATGTGCTATATACATATATATGTACATGCTCTTGGCTTCTCGGTAAACACCACTAGCGGCCGGTGTTTGTTTTAACCTTTATATTTGTATGTTAACATTTCCAGGTATGTGCAAAGTGCGTTACTACATATGCATAAATGTGATGTATGCCATGAACTATACTATATATACATACATATATATACATATATATATATATATATGTATATATATATATATATATACAAGCAGCCAAAAATAATTACGTCTTACTACTGGCTGGTCACATCATTTAATGTAGGCGTATAAAAGGCACCGAATTGACCGTCGCATCACTGCCTAGGTGTGTAGGCGTGTGTGTGTTCGTGTGTGTGGGCGAGTGTGTGGGCGTCATAAATACGTATGTGCATACATTAGTGTGGATGTAAAGTTCGCTAGTTGGCATTGTGATTACGTTGATTATTAAGCTCGACTACTTCCGTTAAGTTCGCCGCTCGAAAGGATTTCCGAGTCGCTTTAGCATATGGGTTCACCCAAATCAACTGCTCAACACAAACAGAACGAAATAACGAGAGAGAGAGAGAGAGAGAGAGAAAGAGGGAAGCAGCGTCATATTTAGTGACTGCTTGCTGTTAACTGCTGACGTCGCAGCGCAGCATTCAACATAAATCAGGCATCGATGTAAATGCTAAGTGGATTTCGAATAAGCCCCGCCTACTACTCTTCGCTCTTCGCTCTTCACTCTTTACTCTTCAAATTCGTTTCGAAAAATAGACGCGGTCTACACGCAGCAAACAGAAGCGATAACTATGAACTGCAAAAGCGCAGTTATCTTTTGATTGGCAACGATTTAATGCGCTTGTACACACCAACACGCACACACACACACTGTTTGTATGTTTGTGAATTATATCAATCAGATATCAATCATTTTTACTATACAATTAATATGCGATAAGGTATTCCGGTGTTCAATTATAAGTTTAAATGATGACGGATGTTTTTTTTTTAGATTCATAAAAACAATGTTTTTCCCCAGATATAATTAGCTTGCTACCTATATAAATATGTATATACATGTATATATAGGTATATGATAGTCCAAGTTTCATTGAGTAGTAGTATGTGGTTTTGGCGGTGCTATAGTAGGGGCATCCCCATGAGGGGGTAATGCAAAACTAACGAAATTAAACCAAATTTTCAGTTTGAAGTCACTAAATTCTCCAACGTTAAATTAAATGCACAATAGATGCATATGCGATAAGAAGCAATTACAGACACAGACACACACACATGCACATATAGCACGGGTATTCCAATTTGTTGGGACACGCTTTGTGAATTTCTGGATCATCCCGCACCCCTCCCGCACAATCACTACCAAGTTTGGGCAGATTTGCGATTATATGTTGTATACGTGAATGTAATTTTAAAGTGTTGCCCAAAAGTATGCAACGAGTTCAAATTCAAATTTCAATTCAAAAACTCACCTTGAGCAACGTGAGAATCTTTTGCGATAGATCATAATCAAAATTGGAATATTTGGAGCCACTCATGTCGTAGATGAAGACAAGTCCGGCACGCTGTGTCTCAGTGTCCTGGAGCGCACAATCCAGCTGATAGACGATACCCTGTAATGTTGTAGTATGCGAAGCACTCAACGGACTATGTCGGTTGGCCGTGAAGAGCGCAATCGCAGCTCCCGAGGAAGTGCGCGCCGGCTGCAATTTAAATAGCAAAATAAACAAACAAGCGACTGAATTGAGCTGAGTGGTCTTCATTATAAAATGGAACAAAATACACCCTAGAGCAGGCCTTACCAAAATACATTCACACAAAATCACACATTTTGCATGTGTTAGTGGTTGAACGCTGGCTGTCAAAGAAAGAATGGCTAGATAACATACCCACCTTATATGATATATCCGATGTTGATCATTTAAATTGCTCAAATGCAAGAAGATTCCTTGTTATTAGCTGGTATTACACTGGTAGCAAAGTATATCGAGCCACTGCAACATTCTCACTTATTTTTTCAAATCTTTTATTGTACCAATACGTAGGAACCTAATTTCGATTCGACTTGAAAGCCTGATTGAAAGCTTTTAATGCTCACAGTGGTTTGCGCAACGCAAGAGGTTAGGAAGTCAAATATGAATTCGAAAATTGAAATAAATAATGAGCTTTTTGGGTATTGAAAGCTCTTGTGTATTATATGCGTGAAAGCATAAGAGCGTAAAAGCTTTAAAACATATGTGCAGATTTTGGTAAGGCCTGCAAATTTGCTTGCTTGTAGTGTTTTAGAAGTGGTTTTCGTGTAGACTAACGGTACATACCAATATTGTGAATTTGCCTGTTTGCAGCTCGGAGCACAATGGCTCCACATCCGCATCAATATTGTAGAGGTATTCCCTCTGGCGTATCTGCTCATGCTGCTCGTACAAGGATACGGCACGGGGTATATCAAACTTGCGGGCGTACAGAAACTTGACAGCCGTCGTATGCGAGATGTGGCGCCTAATGGGCAATGATGCGGATGTTGCGGATGCAGTTGCAGTTGCTGTTGCTGTTGCTGATGATGTTGTTGCTGCATATGTTTCAGGGGCGACTGTTATTGTTGTTGCTGCACCTGCTGTTTGTTGCTGTTGCTGTTGTTGTTGTGGTTGTTGTGGTTGTTGTTGGTGTTGTTGGTGTGTGGTGTTCGCGTTGCTGAAATTGAATGTGTTGGCATTCGGGGAGGCGGCGGCTGCTGTTGCGCCTAAATTATTGCAGAGATCAATGAATTGTTTGACAGCCTGCAAAGAACCAATGATAATGAAAATTTTGTTAGTTCTTCAACAATCACTTTTGTCTTGCAACGTATGTAATAAATAGTATTGGTGTTAATTGTTATCAATACAAAAATCGACCTGAATATTTCTTGTATTTCTGGGTCTTAGAACTAATTTCAAAATATTCTGGAAACTATATTTTAAATTAGAAAAGCCTGTTCCTAAATCTAAAAAATTATGTACTCTGGTTTGAAGCAAATAACAATCCAAGTTTTTAGAAATCATACATTCTGTATAATAAGATAAGTTACCCTTGGCCCCAAAAGTATGCCGATTTTCTATTATTCTGGGCGATTTTTTTCTAAGTATATACAAATTGCACAATACTAATAAAAGAAAGAAACGGGTTTCATTCGATTTAATCGAAGAAATGAAATAAATAGAAGTATATGAAAATAATAAATAATCCAAATCAGATATAAATAATTATCCAAACACACATGCAAAACCCTTTTAGAAGCTCTTATCAATAATATGTAGAAGCTTATAAATTCTCGATTCTCAAAAGATATATCTTTTATTGCTATCGCTAATCGATTTTTACCGGCACTGGCGAAACAGCGGAAGTTATCGATTGTGCGCAATAATCTCGAATCTTTGAAGTCTTTAGCTCTTCCCTCCTTCCTCTTAATACATTTATTTTATTCTGTTTACTTTTTGGGATATCTCATCTGTCAAATCAAACAAATTGCAAATGGAAACATTAAGTTATCCATCAAGTTCGATTTATTGCCGGGGATGACGCCAACTAAAATGTAAGTAAGCATTTGAGGCGTGATTAATATGCCCATCCAATTACATATGTATTCGTAATGGGTCATTATATACACAATGAACTGCATACTTATTATTATTAATATAAACAACTTGCTGTGAAATGACGTCATTAAGTGCAATTAAAAATGGAAATAATTGGCAGACGAATGACTCGTTTATTGCCCATAATAGATTCATAGATTACAATAGACAATCGGCAATAGGCAGTTGCATTAACCTTGTGCCTATCAAATCTGGGCAAGCAGGTCAATAGAACTGATCCCGGTCAGATGGCCGGCCAATCGTCAATCAACGCACCAGAAAACGCACATTGAGTCTTTAACCTATTTACATTCAAGCATGCAAAAATAAATAGTATATAACAAAAAACTTTGAAAAGAATAAGTGTGAACGAGCCAGTCGGGATATACCCTGAAAATAGGCAGAATGAAGCATCTGCATGCGCATGGGGTATATACACATATGTACATATATTAGAGATCAGCAGTGATGTCAGTCTGTTCTCAGAGACTGTATGAGCTGGATACCTGGATACCTGGATTGAGCACAGACACATACACATACAAATAATATAACTACATGCGACTTTTCTAGTAGATGTTGAATGGATTTTCTTCCCTTTCTTAACTGCCTACGAGAGATAATATTTCGTTGGTAAGAAACATAAACTTTTATTACAATTAGATCAAATTATATAACTAAATTAATAAATAGTTTCTAAGAATTCAACCGAACCCCCAATCTATAATCAGCTCCAGTCGCTTTCTTTTTTTTTCTTATTCAATCCTTGTCATTGAAAAATATATTAGCTGACAGTTGATGAGAAGCCCATTAATTCTTATAAATCATTTGTTATACGAAGATAATATTGTATTTGCCAGTGAAAACTGCCGATTTCGGCTGAATTTCTTCACTCGATTCACTTAATCGCAACTCACACTCAATTGTATAGCTCGTTACTTATCATACGCGGTAGTTTCCCCCTCCCCCTCCCTTCCTTTCCCTATCGAGACAAGAGCGATAAGCTCTCGCAGTGCTGGGTATACAAGTATATGTATATATTATATACATACAAGTACATACATATTGTACAGCTGCATTCAAACTGAGTTTGTTTTGTGCAAACATAATCGAGTTTCCATCAATTTATGAAATATAAATTTCTATAAAGTTTCGTGTACTCAAAAAAATAATAAAAATAGAAAGAATTAAAAAGAAACTCAGTGTACTCTATCAAATTATGCCCTTGAACGACACTAGAAATTTAAGGACCGAAAAAGTAAGTAGTTTATCAAATCGAATTAATAAGACAATAAATATTATATTATATCTTATTTATAATATAAGTAAACCAAGCCACAGCTCACATCTGTGGCACTCATTCCTCTTACTCTTTTGGCTTTGCTCGTCAGTGAAATTCATTAGACTCATTTCGTCTTTTTCGAAAACCAAAATATCGTATTTTGCTTCAAGAGCTTTCAAATTCAGACAGGAAAATGTTTGATTAAGATTATTAGCCCAGCAATATTTTCTTCAAAATGAAAATGAAACGTAAGAAAACAATACAAATTTGATTCGAGTTTATTAATTTGAGAAATGCAACTCAAATCTATTTGGGTTTACGATTTTATACGCTTTGATTCCTTTTTATAAGCATCGTTCCTGAATCAAGAATATATTCTTTAATGAATTATGAATTTTATTAGAAGTAGAATTATTAGTTTTTAGAAATACTAATATTAAGCAATAATAATTCTTCAAAGCAACACACTGGAAATTAGATATATTTGCTCTACATTTTTAGAAATCTTCAGCCAGAAATTTGGAAATGCAACCCCCAGTTTTTAAAAAGCCACAACCATAAGTATATTTAGGTTAGGGATTCAAATGTGCTGGACTCTTGTCTTATTCGATTTGTCTTTGCACTCTGAAATACCCACACAGCAGACGGACATCCAAGCCAAGCACACAAGCGATTTCTGCGAATTGTGTCGAGAGTCGAATGTCGAGGGTCGAGAGTGTTGCAAATATAATGTGAAAAGAGAATACCCAGTAATATGAGTTCCGATGCGCTGAGCTAGCATTTGATTTTAATTGGGATTTTTTTGCTTCACCGCTTCCGTTGCCAGGCGTAAGTTTCTACGAATTGAATTTTCAGCTCGTTAATCTCTCGATCCATAACCCATAATTGTCGCCCACTTCCACTTCCACTTTTGCCACATTTGGTTTCGTATTCATGTGTTCCTAGTATCTCTCACTTCGATTCGGATTTATTCATGCGCTTTCCACCAGTTGACTAATTAGATATTTGGCATGCGATACGCGTCGTCATCAGAACAAAAATTCGTTTCGCTCGTTTCTTCGCCCATTGGCTTTTCTTCTTGCCTGAAGAGTTGAGCCGCGGGAATGGCGGTGGGGGAATTGATAAGGGCAATTTTATGTGTGACCTAATCGCTAATGACACCCACCTGTTCCCGGTTGCGTCGTCGCTGACAGAGATGCACCATTTTCTTTTGTTTTATGTTTGATATTTTTCTATAACTAGCACCTATACACACACGCACAACAACAAAAAAAGCAGAGAAATATACGCTAAAACAATAACTGCATATATCTGATATCTATAACAGTATAGTATGCAGTCGAGCTTTTGTTCTTTTTGGGCGACACTGAAATTCGCGACACGCCGCTTTCAAAGTTTCTTTCATTACTGAAACGGAAAAAACGTAGTCGATCTGCCAGCAAATTAAACAGCGAAGTACAACAAAAGCAATAACAATGAAAATAACAACAACAGTAACATTAACACAAAGGCAACTGCTGATAGCAAGCGCTGCCGCTGCAAACGCTGACGTCAAAGTCGACGTCGACTGCTGTGATGACTAGCTGCTGCTGTTACCGCTACCGCTGCTGCTGCTGCTGCTGCTGCTATTACTGTTGCTGTTGCCGAGCCGACGAGCCATGTTAACGAACTTTATTGAACCGAAATGCATTGGGGCAGCCGACGAGCGGCCGAACGAAAAATGAACGAAGGCGAAAACGAAAACGATCAAACAGTTGAAGAGCTGAAGGCACCGAATTCTAAGAAGCCAAATCGACGACGCATGCGCCGCCTCGACTTTGCTGCTCGCCGCCCTAGCATACCAACAATTTGAGTCATACCGTTTGGACCGTCTCTTCTCCATATGTCACCGCTGCAATCGCAGTCGCAGTCGTCGTCGCAGTCAACGCACAGGAGGTTAGAGAATTTGTACGGTCATCAAACAAAGTTAAAACTGCAGCTCTGCACTGAGCAAAACAAATTGTACCTTTCAAATACAGTAAGCATTATTATTAATTCAGTTTTGAACAACGTATATAAATAGTTTTATAGTTTCGCTCTCTGCTTAAATCTTATCATTATTTGTATATTTTCTGTTTCCGGTTTAAGAATAGCAATAATTAAATTTTAATCACTGAATATTAATAATTGATGTGTTCTTCAGACTCACAAGAGTGTATTTTTTTTCATTCAGTGTACGTGAGGAACTTACGTGTTCGAATTTCATACAGAACAGAACACAGACACGAACGAACATGTCGTCTTGAGAAAACAAGAATCTGTATGATGAAATGTCTTTCCACGTATTATGATAAACACTTTAAATAAAATTGCTGACTATAAAAGAATTACGTAAGTTTTCAAGAATGAAGAATGATGAATGAAAAAACCAACAACAAAAAAAACACCTTTTTCGAAATTGCAATACGAACATAAAGCCTCTTATGAAGACGTTTTAATGCACTACATTCAGAAGCTCTTAGCTCTCTCTCAATATGTGTGTTGTTTTTTTTTCGAGTGTAGCGAGAGGGAGAGAGAGAGAGAGGGAGAGAGAGAGAGAGGGAGAGAGAGAGAAGCCGCGATAATCTAGACAGGCCTCGATGGAGAGTGCGTCACCTTCTTCATTTTTTTTTTCTTTCTTTATGGTCGCCCATTGTTTCCACGAAATCATTATGCATATGTGTGTACTATCAACACAGCCTCAGTCTGCAGCATCATCCGTTTTGTGGGCAAGGCAGATAATAAAAGCCGATGACATGCAGACGAACACTAGAAAGTTCAACTTAAATGTCTCTGATAAAACCAACAAGAAAACAGGAAAGCCTGAAAGAACGGCTGTCTTAGGCATGCCAAAGATCTCTGGCAGCTATACGAGCTCGTATGTTATATTAGTTCGATATGAATGATTATTTAATTAAATTGAAAAGCGTCCTAAGTTTGTTTTCGATAATTTGTTAAATAAAAAAGTTTTCCATTGTTCCTATGGCACCTGAATTATATAGTGATTGGATCCGATCTGCAGCAAACGGACAAATACAAGGGCCAAGTTTAATCAAGTAAGTTTTCAAAGTGTGGGACTAGTTGACATAGAAATGGGCAGACAGACGACTATGGCTAATTCGACTTGTCTGGTGATGCTGATCAAGAATATATGTATATAGTTAATGAGGTCGGAGTCGTCTCCTTCAACAACATTATTATAATGCGCTCTTCAAGGGTATACAACGGCCAACTCAATCCTAGTAAGACTTAAAAGCAGTGATTTTCATATAATATTGGGATCCGACCGATGCAGATGATTCAACCAGCAGCAGCATATTATCTAAGGTCAGAAACATGTTCAGCGCTGGCCATCTGTGTAAATTCGAAACAGAATTCAATTTCATGTAAATTGTATTCATAACTGTATCTCAGATCAGGTCCATGACGCCATACATCTGATGTGTAAGTGCGTGTGTGTGTGTGTGTGTGTGTGTGTGTTGAGACCGGGTCAGCTTTAATGAACAACTCTAATTTAATCCAACAACTTCAAGTTGAAGCTGTTTTGTTGTTTTTGCTGCTGTTGTTGTTGTTGCTGCGATGGCTTTCACTCTTGTTTTTCTTGGCGCTTTTCGCTAAAAAGGGCTCATCGAAATGTGACTAATCCAATATTGTTACGCCCAAATCTGCAGCTGACCGACTCATATTTAAATTTATATTACTAATGTAACTAAAATAGATGTATGATTTGTTTGTATAAATCAAATAATTGCATAACCAATCATTTATTTATCACGATCTACTAATTTGGCAACTGTTCTTTGCCAATTGCGTTAGGTGTGCGGTTCTATTTATTTGCAATTATCGTTTTTTATCGCTGACTCTTTTTTTTTTTTGGCCGCTCAGAGTCGCAGAAGGGAATTCCTAGGAACTTGAAAGCTTTACATATCTAAATTGCGGTATAGATCAGCTACATGTGAAAGGGATATCATAAAGTGGTCTGCATGAGTATGCAGAACTCAGAGACAATATCGTTATCGATCATCGATAACTTACTTCTCAATAATAAGCAAACATCTTCAGCTATTTTGGCTAACAATTTTTTTAAGTGATATTTGAAATTATGAATTGGAATGAAAGTTGCGTTAGTTTTTTCCAAGTCATTTGCCTTCGGAAAAGGAAGTAGGGCGTTATATGAAATTTGTATGAATGGGACCATAAGGAATAAATATTTGTTTAATACAAAATATATGAGTTGCATACAAAAATTTGGAATGGGATACTGGAATGAACAAAAGACAAATATCAATTATGTCGATCGGCATCAGCAATTGATTTCGTGATAAGGATTTAAACCTTTTAGTGTGGCCTGGAAGGTCACCCATGCTGAATCCCATAGCATAGAGCAGCTACGAAGGCTGCTACGTGAAGGAATGCTCCAAAACCCCACTATCTGAGTTCTAAAAAGTTGTTAAATCGATGTGAAATCATTTTTGTTTTTTAGTTATAAACCATTCTGGAGGCTGAACACATTATTAGGTTGTTATTTTCATGTGATTTAATTTTATTAACACTGCCTTTAATTGAATTTCGCACCTTAACCTCACTTTTTCTTTAACATGTATTTAAACAGCTAACTTTTGAGTGCCTTTAATCGAATTTCGCAGAGTGTATATATTTATATACAAAAATATATACTTATATATGTATATATATATATATATATATATATATATTTATATTTAAATATATATATATATATATTTATATTTAAATATAAATATAGATGAACTTTAAAAGCCAACCTTTTAAACAATATATATTTGCGTGCAAGAAAACAAATTTGTTGATTAAAGATTGTTCCGCCAATTAAGTGAACAGCCTACATAGAGTATACACACATGTATGTGTGTGTGTGTGAGGAGAGCAGCATTTCCGGTTGCGAAGACGAGTAGCAGGTGGAACGTGCGCTGACTTAAATTATTGGCCATTAGCTCTTTACAGCGAGTTAATAGAGCAACAAGTGAAACGTTTTTTTGCTTCTTTCTTGTTTTTATTTCATTTTTTTCTTGCAACAGCAGCAGCAGCAACGGCTTTCAAAACACTCTTAACTGCGCATGCAAAGTAAAAACACCAACAACAACAGCAACGAGAAACATTCTAAAACTGTAAACCGCTTTAAAGCATGCATGAAAGAAATAGAAAGAAAAAAAAGCAGCAGAGTAGGAATGCTCTAGTTGAGAGACAAGCAGATACCCTGCATGAATATGAATTTGATAAATATGCACACATATTGCATAAGTCCAAGCTTCTCAAATGTAAAGCTGCGATTTTGATTGCTATCGGTTATCGATTTGTATCGTTAGCAGGGAAACGAGGCAAGCTATCGATCAAATGATATCTGCTTGGGGAATACGAGAGCTTACATTCCATTTACAAATTGAAAGTCTCCAGCTCTCTTACTTTATGGGATTGAAGATGCTTTCTTCCGTCTGTCACATGCTTTTGCTTATGATGATAATAAAATGATTGAGTTGATAGTTGTATAACAGTAATGATAAATTGCTTACTGATAACAGTTTCGTAGTCTGTAAGGGGGAAGCGGCTCTATCAGGGGCACAGTTGCATATACAAAATTGCGGATGTCACAAATACACAGAGCGAATACAATTATTGAGCAAGATCGGAGAAGAAACAACCATGTTATAGTCCAGCAGACGCAAGCATTTTCTGTATGCAGGGTATATCGTAGCGAGCTACAGCATTCTTGATAGTTTTTTTTGTCAGTGTACATGTGCTTGTGTGTGATCAACTGAATCGTGTGCACGCTGTGGACTAATCATCGATCGGGGATTGACAACCGTTCAGCTTTATGATCACACATTTCGTTTTAGAAATCAATGACTAATAAACATCGAGATCAATGAATATTATCGCAAACTTAACTCTAAACGTAATAACTGCAAATGCACAAGTGCCGAGCATTCAATTTAAATCGTGATCTTCAAGAAACGTTTGTGACAATTATCGTGAAGTAGCATTTATAATTGATATATATATATATATATATATATATATGTATATATATTTGCAGTTGGTTTAATTTGGATGTGATACATACTCAATGTTGTTTCTTTCTAATCGAAATCAACTTGTTCGGGTCTATGTGAAAAATCAATGGAAAATGTAACTTTCTGTTTAAATACGGATATTCACTTGTTACACGCTCACCCTGGTAATTGGGGATTGAGAACGATATTAGACACAAGTATTTGTAATATGCATATTGAGAATGGCTATGCTCTAATCAGGATGATAGGAATCGCAAAAGGAATGCAGGATATTACTGGCTGATTGAGGCATCCGGTGCGAGAACTCTGCCGGACATTTGCCACAGTTTCCAAAGTGCAACATCAGCAGCAGCCGGAAATAGACGCCGGTTGCATTTGTGCGTGGCATGGCCAAGACCTGTTGCATTGCGGCATTATGGGGATGTGTGGGTGGCAAACGGGGAGGGGTAAGCGTAACACATACTTTTGCATAGTTTTATAAAATAAATATAATAAAAAAATGCTCTTCAGAGCAGATTTAATGTGCTTCCGCTCAGTGCGCAGTCGCGTGTAGATGAACATTGTAGCAGGGGTGAATGGTAACGACCGCGGGGGAGAGGGAGGGGGGGGTGCTGGTTGTTGGTTGATTACTAACTAAAACTACGCATTGCCAGTCAGTCGACAGTCGCCAGTCGCCAGTCACCAGTCGCCTTCATCGTCCACATTTACATATGAACACCAATTTGAAAATGGAAAAATTGAATTTGCGTGCCAAATTATGTCGTTGACGAAAATTGGTTACAGGTGCGTTATGTTTGTTGAGTCAGCTAATGGAAAGCAAACAGCTGTTGACTGGGTGAATCAAGTTGCAAACAGATTGCTCCACACGGGAGTGAATAAGACAAGCTCCTCGGCAAATAGTGATTAATGTACGCAAGTGGACCACATACGATTTAAGCGTTATTTTTCATGCATTTTGTGAGCGAGCCCAGCTCAGCCCAACTGGACATCGGACATTTGTAAG
Source organism: Drosophila grimshawi (assembly GCF_018153295.1). Lineage (NCBI taxonomy): Eukaryota > Metazoa > Arthropoda > Insecta > Diptera > Drosophilidae > Drosophila > Drosophila grimshawi. Next base: position 1,134,501 of record NW_025062489.1, on the reverse strand, counting down.
AATATTGTCAACGCCTCAACGTTTATGCTCTGTATGTTAAATGAAATGCATATTAAATATTTTGATGGAGTTGCCACCTGGTTTTCAAATGTTCGCCAGTGTGACCATTTGAGAATTTGCGAAAAGTTAGGCACAACAGTTAGATGCAAAGATTTTATGACAATCGATATCATGACCAAAAATTATATAGACCATTTTTACTTATTTACCATTTTAACCATCTCGGCTTATCATTATCTAGGCAAATGATCTTAAAATGGCCAACGGCCCCAACGACTCTTATCTTATTAAAAAAATACATAAACAACCATTAAGGCATACATACAATTGTATGTATGTTAATAAATAGACTTGCTACCACCAAGCAGTTAACACAACTTTCTCAAGCTTTTTATACACACACACACACACACGCATAAGCATAATTCTAGAGAAGAAGAATAGGTTGAAAGCAGCAAAAGCAAACCGAAAATCAAACTGAAAGTTAGCCTCAGCTTTGCAACTGACAGCTGAGCTGAGCTGAGCTAAAGTCAATGTAAATGTAAAGGTAGAGCAGAAGTGGCAAGCAACGGTCAACAAAAATTAATGAAGCGCATCTATAAATAGCGCAGCAAAGCACAACAATGAAATACAAGCTACGCCAGGCGGCTGCAACTGCAAATGATGGCATGGCAGGGCATGGAATGGAATGGGACGGAATGGAATGGAATTGAATGAGCTGAGGCAAGCAATGCAAGCAAAATCAAAGAGACTGACAAGCACCACAGGTGGCACTCAAAGAAGGGCATGAGGATGGGATGAGGATAGGGCTGGACCATCTCTGTGGCAAGGTAGCACGTCGCTTGAAGATAATGTACATAAAAACCGCAGTCAGAGGAGCCGGCGAAAACCACAGTAAATTGATACAAAACTTGAGAAAGTCAATTTATATATATATATATATATAAATTAGAGTGGGAGTATGTGAGGGAAAAATAGAGAGGGAGATAGAGAGAGAGTAAAGCCTAATCAGAAATTTGGCTAGACAGCGTAGCGAGTGGCAGAGTACCACTTAAAGGAAAAGAGACAGCCAAAAAAGATGGAAACAGAGAGAGAGAGAGAGAGAGAGAGAGATGGAGAGAGTGTAAGTACCTTTGCTATGCAGAGAAAGAGACGTCGATGACAGCTGCTGGACTTGGCATAGGCATAATTACAGTCTGCTCCTTGATCCTTATTCATACTTGGCTGAGGCGGTTGCATTTTGTTGACAACGGTATCATTTGAAGCACACAGTTCACGTGAAAAGCAGCAAATAGATTATAAATGCCATAAATTGAAACGCAATTATTGATCAACTGTGAATGCACGATGAATTCCGTTTAATATTTGCGTAGTTTTGTGCACATCAGGAACAACAGCAACGAGAAAAATATAACAAAAAAATAAATGAGCGCGCGTCGATCAGGCAACGAGAAGCAATGAGACAAGATGAACAACGCGACGCGGCTGCGACGACGACGACGACTGATGGGGCCAGCAGCAGCAGGCAGGCAGCAAAGTTGTCGGCCAGCCATATAAAGCAACAAACAATGAAACGAGCAGGCAAAGCCCGCAGCGCAGCGCAGACGCAACGCAGCGCAAGCAGAGCAACAACAGCAGCAGCAGCAGCGCAGCGAAAGAGCGTGCGCAGACGCAGCAGCCCGCCCCATTACACGCTTTGTTATTCGTGTCGTTGTTGTTGTTGCTGTTGCTGTTGCTGCTGCTACTGCCACTGACACAGTTCAATGTCAGCTAGCCAGAGAGTAGAAGCGATAGAGAGAGGAGAGAGAGAGAAAGGGAGAGACCAAAGAGTAAAGCTTATAAATGTTATGGTAAGGATAAATTGTGTCTGTTGGCTAACAGTGTGCTGTTATTGTCCAAAATTTCTAACGCTTGCTGTTATACTGTTATTCATGCGCACTCTTTCACACACACGCATAAGGCTAAATGAAGTGCGCATTTGGCAAAAGTCAAAAGTTAAGCACACGCCTCGCTGAGCAGCTTTTGTGCTTAATCTAATTTACGTACGTACACAAGCTGTACGATATACATCCATACATATATATTAATTTAAGCTTTGCTCTCTCTCTCTCTCTCACTCCCTCTTTAGACTTCTTTATGACTTCTTATGAAAGTGTTAAGAAATTTCGCCGCTGTTTTGAGTGTGTCGTCGTCGTTTGTCTGCGTACAACAAAATTTCACCCGCTGTTATTGTGTCTGTCCATGTGTCTATTCGTCTGTCTGCTCCGGTTCAATGCGATTCGAATTCGTTTTCTACCATTTGCTCATGATTATTGCTACTATTATTATTATTATCATTGTTATTATGATTATGCTGCTGCCTTGTGGCGATCGCCTTAACACTAACGGGAGGCGTGACATTGACACTAGACAAAAGTTGCTGCTGCTGCTGCATGCATATATCAAGTTCAAAACTTTCTTTTACATATGTTTCTTCTTTCTAGCGCTGCTGTTACCAGCACTAAAAAAATTAATATTTACATATTTATTTTTTAGTTGTGTGTTTGTTTAACAAGAAATCCGCATTAAAAAGAAAATACGTAAATTATGTGCATATGTGCTTCGTATTTGTTTGTTTTATTTTTATAAATAATATATATATATATATTTTTTTTTTTTGTGACAGTCGTGGACCTAGAGACCCAAACAAGTTTCATCAGCAGACAGACGGACAGGCAGACAGACAATGGGGACGCGGCAGCATCAGGCCCGCATCGACCCGCTTAGAAAGTGATCCGAACGGGATTAGTGGGGCTCGAGTCAGTTTGGTCGCTCGCTCCGGTTACGCAAGTGGAGCTCAAGTCGAAATTGGCGAATTGTTGATTGAAATACGCGACGACGACAATGATGTGACATTTCTTCTTCTGGCCAAACAGCTATTGCGCTTGAGCGTGACCAACAAGCTTCCAGATCAGACCAACGACCATTATGCAAGAAATGCGTGCTGTTTATTGTACTCCCAACACAAATCGACAACAACTTACTCATTGCACAAAGCTCTCGATTGTACATATGTACATATGTGCGTTTCTGAGTTGTTTTGGGGTGAGTTGTGCAAATTCACCAGCAGGTGGATCACAATTAACAACTCCTCCTCCTCCCCCTCCCCCTACAAATGTGAATTCTGCACATAGAAGAAGAAGAAGCGTCAATGGATGACAACAACAAATCTTGGCCATGACCAACAAACATTACACACTCTCCATTGCAGACCTGTGTTTATTTGTTGTTCACTTAAAGGCGTTTTAGGCCAGTCTAAGGAAGCTTAAACACGTGGCGAACTGCAAGCAAAGTCACCTCTTGTGTTTTGGCATGCATTTTTTCTTGCTCTGTTCTGAATAAAAACAAAAATTTTTTTTTTTTTTTTTTACATATTTTCGAAATTTTTGTCTGTCAGTTTGGGACTTAACTAATCAATTTCCGATTGAAAGCTGCATGGTAGAGCTTTAATCATTTGGTCAAGAATGTAAATGGCGAATTCGTCAAGCACTTCGCATACTAGTTCAAGTCTTAATTAACTTGCAGCACAGCACAAAAGCTTTGCCAATCGCATTGTGTATTTATGTGTGTGTGTGTATTGCACGGGCATAACGGTTGTTTGCAAGCTTTGGGCAAAATGCCAGCTTACAGAGCAAACCAGAGCAAAGCAGAGTGAAGCGACAATAATAGTAATAACAGCAGCAGCAGCAGCAGCAGAGGTAAATGGGGCTTTTTAATTATCAGAAATGGCAAAAACTAGACTCGCTGCTGCTGAATGGTGGACCAATTTAGGGCAAAAGACGCCAATAAAAGCTCTTCTCTGTATTTGTACGTAAGCTCGTTCTCTATGTCTACATGTCTGTTGTGTGTGTGTGTGTGTGTGTGTGAAGTTAGACACACCGAAAACGCAAAAAAAGTAATAATAGCAGAAAAAAAACTCATTTCTTTTCACAATGTAAATCGGTCAAACCAATCAAAAAGGTTGAGTAACAAAAAAAAAAAAAGAAAAAGAAAACAATACAACAACGATGGCAGCTAGCAAGGTCTGCCCGTCGATGTTATCAACGCTCTATTGGAGTTCTTTCAACTCCGTTTTAATAACATTTTTTCAAGAAGTTTTCGAAAGCAAAACAGACTGCCGCCGGCCATTGGAAAGCGTTGTACATATGATTGAAGATGAGAGCTGCGGACGCTGTGGCCGGACATGTTTGTCGCCCAGTTACCGACCCCAGCAACGTAATCCCCCAAACGAATTGCAATTGAAAGAATATTGCAACCAAGACTTAAGCACGCCGTAATGGATAAGAGATGGATGAGAGATGACAACAGCATCAGCCGCAGCAGCAACAGCAGCAGCAGCGGAAATTAAACGTCAGACAATGGCGCTGCTGCTAAGACCTCTGTTAGAAATAACAACAACATCTACAACAGCAGCAAGCCAAAAGAACACAGATGAGCTAAACTGAGCTGCGCGCATTAAGCGATAGAAGCGAAGAGGGGCGCAACAAAAGACAGAAACAAAAATAAAACAAAACAAAATAATAGTGCTATTCCACTAGTAAAGGGGACCTGGACGAGCAGTTACCCTGTTGTCCACACAGTGGTAACCTGGTGTTGAACAAATACATGTCTCAGCATATGTATGAATGTATGGATTTATGTGTGTGTGTGTGCCTAGTCTCTGGGCTGGAAGATGTCAAGTTTTGCACAGCTTGCTGATAACCAACCATGCTAAGCATTTTATGGGTACAGGGTATAAACAACGGCAGAAGCAACGCCGATAAAGCGCCCATGCAAAAGAAGAAAGCGTTGCGGAAGCAAAAGCAAGCAGCAGACAGCAAGCAGCAAGCAGCGAAAAGCAGCAATACAAGCAGCAGCAGCAGCGGCAGCAACAGCAGTGGCAGCAGCAGCAGCAATAGCAGCCTACGAGAGGGTCTCGAAGTCTGAGAGCCTCGAGCCACTCGGCCGGTCGGTCACATGTAGAGTTCAACAACCTGTGATTGGAATAAATACGCAAACAACAACAGCAACAGCAACAACAATAACTGCAACCACAGCAACAATAACAATTTCAATACATATTGCCAGAAATTCGTTTGCTTCTCTAACTTTTGAATTTTGTCAATGACGAAATGAAATCAAATAAAATGCATTCAAACTGCTCCCAAGTCGCAAGGTAGTGAAATGTTTGTTGTATGCTTTTTTTAAAGGAGCTTCTACAATACTCATCCACTTGTATTGACCCAATTATGTGGATGACAATAAAAAGTCCGAATTGGGTATTTAAATGACAAGCATACTCGTAATTTTCTCAGCATTAGCTGGTGGGTAAGCTTTCGCTAATCCAAATAATATACATTGGACAATTTACATCCTTTATTTTATTTTTTCCTTAATTTTACAATTTTAATTTAAATTCTCACTCTTCATTTTACTTAAACAAAAAATATATATAAACTATAGGATAGCTAAAAATGTACAACAGCAAAAAATTGTCTTCATTTAAAGACTATAATTTTGTTGCTAAAATTTATTAGGTACATGTATTTATCTTCAGTATATGTAGACTACATGATTTGGACCGCAGCTGTTTATATATGTAACATATACTCAGATACATATATCTATCTCTATCTCTAACAGTCTCCCAGATTCGCTATATATTTACCGGTATTATTCATGTACAGGTAAAAACAGCAAATAATTATCAGTTTTTTATTTTTTGGAAATTGTTCCTCAAACCTGATTGAAATTCTAGCAAGTTTTATAAATAAGAAAAACTTTAAACTAAAAAAAAAAACTTTATTTCGGCCATAAATACGTGTTAAAAACTCAAACCTATCAAATCCATTTTCTGAATATTTCGATTGGAAAATACAACGCAATAGATACAAATCAATATACAAATTTATATATATTATATATATTTATATGAAATGCAAATACATATGTACGCATGTATGTAGAAAAAAGCACGTACTTATTTATACGTACTTTTAAGTACACAAAGTTCTATAAATATACAGCTCGAAAGTAAGCATTGTGCACATTGTGTGTGCCTCAGCGATGGAAAAGTGGAAAGAAGAAAACAAAACACATTTTATATTAAAAGGGTTCCGTTTAAGTGCAATTTTTCGCGTGTGGTTTCTATTTGGCAAATCGCCGGGACTCTAATTAAAGTCCGTTTGCTATATCATCTCATTTTACAAAGTAAACCAAAAGTTTTCTTTCCTGGTTACAGTTCAATCAACTTCAACCAAAAAATCGAAAAGAAGAAAGAGCGACTATCTACATGCACGTCTTGTAGACCCATTAAAAAAGGGTTTTGAGCAAAAGCATGTCCAATAAAAGCCCAAGTTTCAGTCGAAAACGCATTCTTAAATGGATCTCATTACTATCAGCATGCGCAAGTATTTACTATATTTTTTGTTACTTTTCAGTGCCTGTGCTTGCTATAAGAATTAAGAGCACTTCCACACCTACTTACATTTGAGTGTGCACAACGTTTTAAAAGGAAATTGGGCTATTAACCTAGAATATACTTAACAGCTAGGCTCAGGCATTGTTATTTGATTTACTATAAATCTTAAAATTCTGAAATCTATATGGGGAGCATAATAAGGGTAGGTTGGTTAGAACTACTTGTTAAGCAAAGTTATATGACATAGTGATCTGATCCAACCGTCTTCGACACATGTACTGTCTACAAAAAATATCTCGAAAACATGCCAAGTTTAATCAATATTGTTTTGAAACTGCTGGACTAGTTTGCATAGAAACGGCCAGGGGATAAAAACGGCATCTTACTAAACACACTCAACTTTATAGGTTGTGTTCAAGCTAAACTTGAAAAAGAGTCTGGTTCTAGTCAATTTGGATGCGATAATAATGACAATTAAATAATTATATATATCTATATAAATGTATAGATATATACATATATATTTATATGCATGCTCATATCAAGCTGTCGCATCAATGAGCTGATCATATACATAATATTATTAGCGAATTATTAAATGGAAACCAATCAATCAATCAATCAATATGTATTTGTGTACATGTGTACTTATATATTATATAATATTGTTTAGAGCATGCCGCAATACGCAGTTATTTGTTGCACTGTCTGCATTTTGTTTATTTTCGCCTTGTTTATTTTTGAACACTACTTTGGCTAGACTATGAAGTATTATGGCCCCAAGCGATGGGCAGTGGAGCATGGGCGAATGAGAGGAAAGGGTGGGGAGTATGGGGGGTTGGGGATCGGGGTGCCAGAGTGCTTAGCGCAGCGTCTAAACCCCCAGACAGACCCGAAATGGGGCTTCGCATTTTTTTCTATGTGTTTTTTTTTTTGGTTGGTTGGGGTTTTTTAGGGTAGCGGGTTGGGTTTGCGGGTTTGGGATTCGCTGTTCCATTTTGTCGGTTTGTGAGTTGCATTGTTGTTGTTGCCTGCGAGTGTGTGTGTGTTTGTGTGTGATAGCGACGACCGCAGCGTTCTGACCTATTTACAGTTACATATACAGAGGCATTTACATATTTAGCCGCACATAGTATTTTGTATGTTATATATACATATGTCCACAGACACAGACGTACATACAAACATAATTATGTATATACGTACATTTAATATTTCGCCTTTCATGAAACTTACTGTTGTTATCTGTGAGCGGCTTAATCAACGCAAATGAGGAAACCAACCAGTCAGTCAGTCAGTCAGTCAGTCAGTCAGTCAGTCAGCAGAAGGCAAGCTAAATAAAAAGCGGCCACAGCAACAGGCTGAACAAAAGAAAAGAAAAAAGAAAGCATTACAGCCATCAAAAGCCGCACTGCTCCCTTCCAGCACACCTACTCCGTTCAGACTGTGTGCCAAAAAGGTTATTGTACTTTTTGTGGCTGCCCCATTGAGGGGTGCACGGGGTGCACGGGGTGCACAGTCCGTGAGCAAGGATAAGCAACAACGAACAAATGCAAGAAACAGCTGCAATGGGACACTGCAACATATGAATGTAATATGTAATTCTGTAATTATGTTTAACTGAAATCAATTATGTATGCACAATACGCAGACATACACAGTGTTGAAGGCATATGCATTCAACTTAAAAACCTTTCAATTGATTGCCTTATTTAATTATCGAGTGTCACACTGAAAGTAAGCTGAATATTTAATTATTCACAGGAGACAGCTTTAATTGAATTTCTGTACTTGGATAAGATGTCTAAGGCTGAATTTGCCTTTCAACCATCTTTGTGTTCTGTAATTTAAAATGATGCCTGCTAATTTCTATATATTTATATTTATGTATATATATATATATGTATATCAAACAGTTTATTCCCAATGACCAACTGACTAATTGACACCAAAATTGAAGGTTCAGTTTGACACGTGAGCGCGAAGAAGTTTGAAACCCAAGTCTAAAATTAAGAAAAAAAAAGTCAGCAACAAAAATAGAATGAAAAAAATTATATAATAAATATAAGTGTATTAAAATGAAAACGGGTTCAACATTTATTGCAAGAATTGGGGAAACCCAGAAAAAAATCCCAATCAAAAACTGTTAAGCGTTTGTAGCTTAGTAAAAAGGAAAGTGAAACATTTAGAAGAGGCAGAGAAATAGTGAGAGAAATGAAGGCTTAAGGCTTCAGTCAACAAATTGAAAAAGGTTGTTTACTGTTAGTTTACATACTTCAAAGATCAGAAGCTGCTCCCGCAAATCTTTAAAATATATGTCTAACTTAGTTTAAGATTCAGTCCGCAGATTTAATTTGATTTAGGTTTATTTGGCTCATTTCAAAATAAGAAAAGTTCATCAACCAAATATAGGCACTCAGCTCTTCACATACTAATAATATACATATATATTATATACTGTTGCTTTAATTGGGATACCGATGATTTGATACCCTTACAAAATAAGTTTCAATACATATTAACTTAAAGCATAAAAACCCAAATAAAACTTAAAAGATGTTCAGATGAGGACAAAATGTTCGACCAATATTGAGCAAAGTATGAACAACAAAATACACATTTGAACAGACATGCCACATTTTTGGTAAAGGGAATACCGACGAGCAGATAAACAAATTGCCAATTAAATGAATGAAATGCAAATTGGCCAAATAAAGAAAAAAATTGCAAAGATTTTACTTGGAATTTAAACAACCAACGAAACCAACGAAAAAAACGAATTGAAAAGAAAACATTAAAATTCAAACGAAACAAAATCAATTTAAAGGCGCTTCAATGAACGATGAGCTTCGACGTGCAAATTAAGTGAATAATAAATAAACAAATGCGTATCAATAATACACATGCAGACACAGACACAGACACAAGCACACACACACACAACTATGTGGAGCTGGTCCAGGTAGGGTGCAGTGGTGTGTGTGGGTGTGTTGTGTGTGTGTGTCTTATTTTCGTGTACGTTTAAAGCAGCTTGAAGCAAGGTCAGCCCAGCCATTCCCTAGTGCCTCGTCCCCCCCAATAATTTAAGAGATCCTGATACCACTGCGCATCACTGACAGCGATTAGGCAAACAATATACTTTGCGTCAGCTGGAGGAAGTCTGATTATGGGACAGACAGCGACACAAACAGCCAGAGACAGAGAGAGAGAGAGAGAGGGAGATCTTTTTTATACATAAATGCACTCTTTGTGTTGTCTAACTGTAAACTGGTTTTGCGATCGCATAAGGTTTAACGTGCACTGTAATATGCAGCAGCAGCGGCAACAACACAAGCAGCAAGAGCGGAGCAGCGAACGGAAATCACTTTCCCTACTAAATGCAACGCGAGCGAAGCAACACCAGAAATTACCAGCGATAAAAGCGACGACAGAGCGGGAGAGCGAGAGAGGGAAAAAGGGAGAGCAAGAGCACAACCACTTGCTACACAACACTCACACACACACACACACACATGTGAACTTTCATTTGTCCATGCCAGTTGTTGTTGCTTCGTTTTAGTTGTGCTGTTGTTATTTGTGTTGTGTGATAACAGCGATAGCCAGCGTAGAGGAATTTACAATTGCTGCTGTTTTTTTTTTTAAATAACACGTGCTGGCATATCCCCCACATACACACACACGCACGCACGCATGTTATTTAAGAATGTACATACACACACACATACATTTTTGGCAAGTGCCAAATACTGCAACAGAATTTGATGAAACACACATTGCAACACACACACACACAACTCAAACAAGATCCGAAAACACTCGCATAAACACTCACACAAGTGCACAAGAATCCACACACACACACACACAAATACAACGCGCACGCAAAGTTAAAAACACGCAAGCAATTTGTGTAGTTCAGTGTTGCCCTGTTGCATTTACGTCCATCATTTTACACTATTTAGGGCGTGTGTCATTTTGTTGCTAACACATTAATGTATGTATCCAATTGGTTCAACAATTCTTTGTTTGTACACTTACAAATTCTTGGTCTTGTTGTTCAACCGCTACCTCCGACGCCATTTTACGAATGTGAAACAGTATCGCCGATTCGTTTTCACCACACAAACAGCTGTTCTGTGCACAAAGTTGGCTGCAAACGCTTACTTCAGTCACGTTAAGTTGGCTGCGAACACAAAATGATGGTCGTGGGATCCGTCGATTGTCGTAAGGGCCACAACAAGAGGAGTTTACATATGTTAATCGAAACGCTTTTCTGCAATTCTGCTCAATATTTGCGGTATTTTTTAAATATTTGAATCTTGAGCACAAATTAAAATTGTTTCATATGTCGAAATATCAACATGAATTGTAGAATTGTAAATGTTTATGATAACAGAAAACCTTAATTATTTTGGAAATATGTGTTTTTGAAGTTTGTAGAAAAATAATCTTTGAGAATAATTGCCCTGTAAACTCAGCAATATCTGAACTGAAAATAAACATTAACAACTCTTGTGACGTAGTTGCGACATCAACACCGTCTGCGCAATCTGGTTAATGGTATTTTTTATGCGATATTTCAGTTATCGATAATTCACAGCTGTTTGGCTCACAGCGCGCGCTTCACAGTACATTGAGTCACACGTGCGTTTGAACTGACCGCAACATCAACAGCATTGTGTCGAGTTGCTTCATTTACTTCAGATTTGGTCAAATTGGATCAAAATGGTGAAAAAGAAAATAGATAATCGCATACGCGTTATGATTGAGAATGGCGTCAAACTGGGCCATCGCACCATGTTCATCATCACCGGCGACAAAGCCCGCGATCAGGTGCCCATTCTATATGATATACTGATCAAATCAACTGTGAAGGCGCGTCCCAATGTGCTGTGGTGCTACAAGAACAAGGATGATGCCATCTCCAAGTGAGTCGTAGTTGCTGTTTTCAATCGATTCTTCAATCTCCATGCTCACATTTTACGTGTCCGCAGTCACGGCAAGAAGCGTGCCAAGAAGATCGCCCACGGCAAGGTGGATATGAATGAGGTGGACTTGTTTGATGCGTTCCGTGTGGCAACCACCATACATGGACGCTACTACTCGGAGACGCACGCCATACTAGGTCGCACCTATGGCGTTTGTGTTTTACAGGATTTCGAGGCCCTCACACCTAATCTACTGGCGCGCACCATCGAAACAGTCGAGGGAGGCGGCCTCATTATATTGCTACTAAAGACAATGCAGTCGCTCAAGCAGCTCTTCACCATGAGCATGGACGTGCACATGCGATTTCGCACCGAGGCCCATCAGACGGTCACCTGTCGCTTCAATGAGCGTCTGATCCTATCACTGGCTAACTGCAAGCGCTGCCTGGTGGTCAACGATGATCTCACCGTGCTGCCCCTCAGCTCCAAGACGATCAATGTGGACCCAGTGAATGTATGCGCCCCCCAGTTGATGTCGAGTTACAGTCGAGTGTTGCCAAATTGTTAATTGTTTCATTTCGTTTTGACAGCCGGCGAACATTGACCGATCGGAGAACGAGAGCAGCCTTAAGGAGCTGAAGGAGAGCCTATTAAATGTGCAGCCCGCGGGCGCACTGGTTAATCTATGCAAGACCTATGATCAGGGCAATGCAGTGGCCCAGTTTATTGAGGCGCTGGTCGATAAGCAGCTGAAGCCGCCAATATCTCTTACTGCCGCACGTGGACGCGGTAAATCGGCTGCTTTGGGCCTGTCCATCGCTGCAGCCGTTGCATTTGGCTATGTGAATATTTACGTGACATCGCCGCATCCGGAGAATTTGATAACGCTCTTTGAGTTCGTGCTGAAGGGCTTCGATGGGCTGGAGTATCAGGAGCATGCCGACTATACCATCATTCGCAGCACAAATCCGGACTACAAGAAAGCCATCATTCGGATAAATATAACGCGCAACAGCCGCCAGACCATTCAGTATATAGCGCCCAGCGATACGCATCTGCTGAATGCCGCCGATCTGCTGCTGATCGATGAGGCGGCAGCGATTCCACTGCCACTGGTCAAGAAGATGATCGGTCCGTATCTGATCTTCATGGCCAGTACAATCAATGGCTATGAGGGCACCGGACGTTCGCTAAGCCTGAAGCTCATCTCCCAGCTGCAGAAGGAGAACAATGCCCGTCCACCGCTTAAATTGGACGAGTCTATACGCTATCAGTCCAATGATGATATCGAGCGCTGGTTAATCAATTTGCTCTGCCTGGACGCGAGCACCGTGCCCAACATCAGCTCCGGCTGTCCGACGCCCGATGTCTGCGACCTCTACTATATTGATCGTGATGCACTGTTCTCGTATCACAAGGCCGCCGAGTCCTTTCTGCATCGCATGGTGTACATCTATGTGTCATCGCACTACAAAAACACGCCCAACGATCTGCAAATGATGAGCGATGCGCCCGCCCATCATTTGTTCTGCCTGCTCGGGCCCGTTCAGCGCATGGATCAATTGCCCGAGATTCTTGTTGTTATCCAAGTGGCGCTCGAGGGCCAAATCTCAGCGCAGAGCATCAGCGATTCTCTGGGACGTGGCAAGAAGGCCGCCGGCGATCTGATACCCTGGAACATAGCCGAGCAATACGGCGACCGTGACTTCCCAAAGCTCTCCGGTGTTCGCATTGTGCGCATCGCCACCCATCCCAATTACCAGCGCATGGGCTATGGCAAACGTGCTATCCATTTGCTCAAGGACTATTATGCTCATCGTCATGCCAATCTCGGCGATGCGCCCCTGCCCAACAATCAAGGTGAGCAGCTCAGGCAGGGCAGGGATTACAAGCATAATCATCATTAATTGAAGGAGGCATCTCTGACTCCATGGATATAAATCTGTTTTTTTTTTTTTTTTTTAATTGCAGCTGGCATTGAGGAGGTAGAGGAAGAGGAGATTGGTCTGCTAAAAGAACAGATACGACCACGCAGTCGCATTCCTGTTCTGCTGCAACGTCTGCATGAGCGCCAACCGGAGCCGGTTGATTATATTGGCACCTCCTATGGCCTCACTGTCGACCTGCTCAAGTTCTGGAAGAGCGCCGGCTTTGTGCCCGTCTATCTCAGCCAGAAGGCCAATGAGCTGACCGCAGAACACAGCTGCATCATGCTGCACACACTGGCGACCCCAAGGTCGATAAGGGCGACACCCTGGCTAAGTCTCTACTACAATGACTTCCGACGACGCGTCCTCAAGCTAATGGGCACAACATTTCGCGAATTCGAAACGAAACTCTGCCTGGCTCTGCTCAAGAACAATGCGGTTAAAGGCGGTGATGCTGATGATGCATCCACTGTGCTGAGCAAGCGAACGCTTGATATACACTTTCTGCCGCACGACTTACAGCGGCTGGAGAGCTATGCACGCCAACAGTCCGAGTTTCGTCTGATACTCGATCTGCTGACCGACATTGCTCAGCTGTATTTCCAGGGTCGCATCCTCGGCCTGAAGTTAGATAATGTGCAGAAGGCTGTTCTCCTGGCGCTCGGGGTGCAGGGCAAGACAGTGGACGTACTCGGCTCGGAGCTGAACATGCCGGGCAACCAGCTGCTGGCCAAGTTCTACGATGCGTTGAAGAAGTGCAATCAATGCTTCCGCACGGTGATCGAGCAACACATTCAGGATGGCATGCCGCAGATGGAACAATTGCCGCGTGGCGACCAACTCCAGCCGCTCAACATGTCCCTGCACAATGAGCTGGAGCAGACGGCCCAGAAGCTAAAGAAAAACCAACGCAAGGAACTGAAACGCCTCAAGGCCGAGATGCTCGATGAATACCAAATCAAGGGCAGCGATGAGGATTGGAATCAGGCACTGCAGACCAATGGTGGCGACAAGGGCAGCGGTCTGCTCTCCGTTAAGAGGTAAGGTATCTATCGTCTAGTAAGGGACAGAAATAACACACAAGACATGTGCTTTCTCTCTCTCTCTTTGGTTGCATAGTTCCGAGTAGGAACCAGTGACAAAATATTTTGTTTACTTATTATTAGCTGAAGTTAATCAATTTTTGATTGCAGTGGCATCAAGCGCTTGGATGCACCCGTGGAGCAGGATCGGGATGCTGGTGCACCGCAGACCAAAAAAAAGAAGAATTCTAAAATGAAACGAGGCATGGCCAAATCGCTGATCTAGTTTTTTTTTTGGGCGGGGGGTGTTATTCACTTATGTATATGTATATATGTAGAAATATCTTATGTATTTGTTTTTGAATAAAACGAAAAGGGGGAATTTTGAAATAGACTAAATTTTGATGGTGTCCTTATTGGCCTTTGCCGCCGCAGCGGCCGCTTTGCGTTGATCGCGCAAATCCTGAAAACTGACGCCGGGGTCTTTGTGAGAGTTGCGCGGAAAACGCTTCACCTTGGAGCGCTTGCGGGTGACGGCCACAGTGGTGGGCAGCATGTTGTGCTTCTGCATCAGCTTGAAACGATCTGTGAGCAGGTTACTCTCTGGCTTAACGTTGCGCAGATTGCCGGCCAGATCGTCGGCCATGTTCACGTCCAGATCGGGCGCCTCAAACTTGTGCCGACCCAGACGCTTTGTCTCAAACTTTTTGCGCTCCGCCTTCGATTTGCGGCGCTTCTTCACCTCATTCAGCTCGGCGGCTTCCTCGTTCAGCTCGGCGCGTATCGATTTGATTCTGTGCAGATAGAGGATGCAGGTTGTGGTTGAGTATATGAGCATAGTTTCAGTTGCTGTTTCGGTTTTGCTTACCTAATCAGGTCGGCAGTTTGTTTTTTGAGCGCTTTCTTGGCCTCATGCAGGCGTTGCAGCTCCTTTTGCTTGAGTTCTTTGCTGCGCGCCTGTTTGCTCTTCTTCTTGTTCTCCACGGGCGCATTAATCGGCTGATAGGCATTATCGGTGGCCGCCAGCTGCGCTCGATCGTCATCCTCATCATTATCGGTCTCCGATTGAGGGTCACCATCCGCCTTGATGCCCTCGCTCATTTCTTGGAGGCGACGGCTGTCGCGCTCCTCGGGCGTCACCTTGCTAAACATGCTGGTGGTCACACGCTTGAGATGCTGCTCCTTCTTGATAATGCCCTCCTCGCGATCAACAACCTGCGCCAGCAAATCCAGATGCGCCTTCAGCGATGGATTGTAGCTCATGCCAGGATGCGGCGCTTCAAACTTTCTGCGACAACAACAAACATAACATAAACATTACAATGCCAAAATAAAATTGGGCATTAGTTAATTTCTTACTTGGCCTTGGTGGTTTTGTGGTGCAGGCTGGCGTGCGTTTTGACCACCTTGCGGCCCACGTTGCCCGCAATGTGCACGGCCAGATCGCGACTGATCCATCCCTTCTTGTCCTTGAGGCCGGGTATATTGTCGCGAAAGTCCTCCTCCTGCCAAATGTCCTTGTCAATTTTGCTGGTCTTCTTTCCGCTCTCTCGCGCTGCCAAACGTTGATCCAACTTCTCGTAGTAGAGACCCCGATCTCGGTTAGCCTGGCGATGACGCCCCTTGGTCGGACTGCACACCTCTAGCTCGATATTCCGTCCATTTTTCATGGGTCGCACATGATTGCTGTTGCAGCAAAGAAACAAAAAATGACATGAACAGATATATGATTAATCAATTTCCCCAGATATTACAATTAAAATCAGTATTAAAATGAATTAGGTGCTTCAGATCTAACAGTTCTTTGAGAACAAATAACAACAAAATTGAGCACTTACTGATGCTCGAGATCTCTAGATTTTGATTCTACAAGCAGGCATGAATTAAATCGATGCAACTGTGCAATATATCTATGTTTGATTAAGTCTCCTTGCACAAATTGAGTATGCCCCATTGTAGCAGAATCATTGAGAGAATCCGTTGCTTACCGCTTGACAATGGGATCCTGCACCTTGGATGTGTTCTCCAGCGCCTGGTGACTGCGCATGGGCTTGAGCGCGTTCAGTTTGCGCTTCTGCTTGACTGTCTGCACGCTGGGAGCACTTTTTTCCGGCGAGGAATCCACCATGAACAGATCCTCATTTTGTTTGTCTGTGAAGGTGCTGAAAGTAGCAGAATCCCCAAGAAGTGAAGCGTGTTTTGTTTACAAATCGCAGAACAGAGACAATTGGCTTACCCAACGCGCTCCTCCTGGCGTTGATCCTCTAGAAACTGTTCGACATCTTCGATGTCTGTTTTGCGCCAGGCAGATTTGTTTTTCTTCGAAATATGCTTTCTTTTCATCGTCGAGTCCTGCGCAGCCATGGCGCAACAAATTGCTGATTTCAACGAAAACAAAATTCAACTCAGTTCAGTTTCAACACGTGCAATCTGCAAGCATTACACAGCACTGAACTCAAGTTGCGGTTTGGTCCGGTATTTGCCGACACTAAACTCAGTGCTGTAAAGTAGCTGTCTGCAAAACAGCTGTGTGCAATGTAATAATTGCAGAATAATACACATGTCTTGTTGCCCAACACTGACTACATACTATCTCAATGTGATGACGGTCAATCAGCTGTGACCTGAGCCTCACACAAAAGTAATCGCACGCGCGTATGCACATCATATATACATGTACATATATATATATATATATACATATAGCATACCCATACACTAAACGCCTTGTTGTCATCTTCCTGCATTTAGGGGACAATTTCTTGGCGGTGAATTTGAAGTGTATTGTTTGTGTAACAAAGCGCAAGTTAAATTGACGCGTGCCTTTCAAAAACAGTACAGTACTTCGCCCAGATTTAACCACGTCAGACATATTGCTGACACAGAGAACAAATAGTGGTTTCGGTGGGTATACTTGACGTGTGCTTAACTCAAAGCAATTCAAAGTAAATGATAAAAATCAAATCAGCTTGCATCAATGAATGAAAAAAAAAAATAATGCTTTGATTTAATTAGCTAATTTAATTCTACACAGGTCTAGTCCCATTAGTGAAGATGAGCGAGCCAACATTTGCAGACATCTCCGCCAAATTCAACGTGAATACTCTGGATGAGATCATCCAGAATGCAGGCGGCACCAAACATACCTCCTATAAGTTTGGTGAGGGCGGCAAGAAGGGTGACTCGTACTTGAGTCGCGTGTTCCGCCTGTGCGTCTACGGCATTAAAGAGCCCGAGAGCAAAGAGCTGGAGGTCAATGTCATTATCAAGGGCATGCCGGCTAATTTGCATCGGCGTCGTCTCTTTCGCTCCACGGACTTCTTCCGCAACGAGATTCACTTCTACACAAAGGTCATACCAGCGATCGAGGCATTCCAAAACTCGCGTAAACCTAAGCCAACTAAACCCTTCGTGGAGTATCCCAAGTGCTATGCGTCCTTGTGCGATGGCATCAATGATTTCATAGCGCTGGAGGATGTCGGCTTCCGTGGCTATCGGTCGCCCAATCGGTAAGTGAATGGATTTCAGCTGTCCACAAATTATAAGGATTTGATTTCATTATTATGGTTTTTTTTTTATCTTAAAGTCTTTGAATATAAAAAGAGTTGAATCAAAATTATTAAGTTTATAATCCATTTAAATATTGATCCCAACTTGAAATTACTGTGATCTATGATAGTTACTCCAAAAATGTTTCACTTTTAGCCAGAGCTACATCTCGCTGGAGGATGCGCTGCTGACGATGCGTACAATGGGTCGATATCATGGCGTTGCATTGGCTTTTAGGGCGTTGGATGCAGCCAACTTTGAGAAGGCTTCTGGCGCTCTGGAGGAGACCTATTATGGGGAGCACACGCGCGAGTGGTATCAGGATTTTCTGGTGCTCGCCCAGAAGGTAGCCATCGATGCTGTGGCCAAGACGTATCCCAACACCAAGTACGAGACGCTGGCGAACAATTTTTTGCAGCCGCAGTTGTTCGATGATATGATCAATCTGGTGTCCACTCGCTCCAAGCTGAGTGTCTTTGGGCATGGTGACTGCTGGACACCAAATTTCCTAACGCGCTACAGCGAGTCGGGGGTACCGCAGGAGATCATCATCATTGACTACCAGCTGGCCCGTTGCGCATCCGTTGTGCTGGATATCACTTTCTTTATTTACTCCTGCACCAGTCAGGAGCTGCGCGAGACTCACTACGATGATCTGCTCCGCGCCTATTTGGAGAGCGCTCAGGCGCTCATCAGCGATCTGGGCGGCGATGCTGAGTCGATAATTTCTTGGCAATCGCTGCAGGACGAGCTGATGCAGTTTGGTCGTTTCGGTTGCGGCATGGGCATCGAATCGCTGCCCATGTCCCTCATCGAGGACGAAGAGGTGCCCGATCTGGATGCCATTGTCGAGAATGCTGTGCTCACGGATGTCTGGAACATTACGCCCTTCGAGCAGCCCGCCAAACAGCAGCGCATTGCCGAGATGTTTAAGCATGCTATCGACCAGGGCTACCTCAAGTAATTGCAGTTCGGCTCCAACTCCTACAACTACACCCATTTGTGCAGCAATTCACCACCAGATCAAATATTGACGCTAGCCATAGAAACTCAAGTACTCACATTTTTATACCATAGTAATTTACATATTTGCATATAAACCAATAAATATTTGGACAACTCTATTTCACAGTTGTCTGTTATTATGTAAATATATACATATGTTCTTATTTGAAAATCGTATTCCATATTAAAATCACATTAAGCAGTTTAATATATAAGTGCATATACATATATATATGTATTTAGTAAAAGTAAGTGGTGCATATCTTTATATATATATATACGTTTGAAGAAGAGGAACTGATGAATTTTGACTCAGTTAACCAGAATATTGGTTAGGGCGGTTCCAATTTATAATATTATATAAAGCAAATCTGATTTAATGCAGTAATTATATGTGTTGTGCCAGCCTATATGTATGCTGCCAATGATGATTATAACCGTATTTCGAAATTGTGGTAGCCACCTGGAAATAATTGTGATTTTCAACATTTTTTTTTTGCATAGTGCTCAATCGGACAATATAAATATCTATTATTGAATTATTAATCGTACAATGTTATACCAGCAGAGTATGAAAAAAATAAATAAAAGTAAGTGGTGCATATCTTTAGGCAGGATATTGTTTAAACCCGAACTCACATGATATTGCCTCCAGTTAAATACCACGAAACCTTTGCAAGCACCTAGGTTAAGAGAGAAGTGAGAAAACCAATGCGAACGAACAGTGAATGCCTGGCATCGCAGTGAAATTGTGAGAGGCAATCCACCATAAACAGTAAGCCGCTCTCTCTCTCTCTCTGGCTCTTTTACTCACGATCTACAATGAGAGACCTCGCTAGAGTTGCCGTAGTAACAAACTTTTTTATATAGTTTTATCTTACTTAATATTTTATACTTAGTAATATTATATATATTTTGGAAAATAAATCAATAATGTAGCTTATTATAGTGACATCTACCACTGACAAGTAAGGCCTTTGGTTATGTTTTAATTCTTGTAAAGATTGTTGGATTTAAGTATTGTTATTGTTAAGTATCATATTTGCATGAATATTTGTAATGCTTTTCAAAAGTAAAAAACCCAAATAAAAACGCGAAAAACAATAGGATGATACAAGAATCGATTGTCCAATCGGAATTATACATTTTTGTGAATCTTTATATAGATTTCAGCTATTTACACTTTGAGGAGATGCTGGTTGGGCAACACTGGCGTGCGCCGTCGCTTAAGCACGAGCGTTGCTGGCGTTGCATGCCTCAGTCTCTCCACGCACGCGACGAGGTGCGGATTATCGCTGCGATCGTCGTTCGTTCCAAGTGGTTCTGAACATAAAAAAACCTAGCATAAAGAAACGTATTTAATTTTTTTAATTTTTTTTTACAATATTTTGTATAATCACATGTGGAAAACGCGACGGCACTCGAAACATTGCCATTGCCATGTCTGGTTGTATACTTACCTAGATGCATATATACATATATAGTACGACTAAATACACACACAAACGTACAAATATCTAGCTCTGCATATATTGAGGATTATATTCTCTATACGATTGAGTTGTGATTCGCGAGTATCTTAATGTTTTTTTTTTGTATTGTTATTGCACTCAACACGATCCACAGAAAATAAAGTGCTAACGATATGCAAACGAAAAGTTTTATAAATTGTGCTTGCATTGCGACTAATTGATTGATTAATGATTGATTGATGTATGATCGATTGATCGGAGTGTAACAGCATCAACTCGTAAATTGAAGAGTCACCAAGTAAAATACGCATGCAACAAATTAAAAAATAAATAAATAATCAACGCAGAGATCAACCTCAACAACATAAATATATGCATATAAATATTTATATAATAAAAAATTAATAATAACAAGAAACCGCAAACAAACGAGCGAAAAAGAAATAACGAAAAAAGTGAGTGATTTATTTAATACACAGTTATGTACGAATAAATATCTATATATCTATACACATATAAGGTATCTGTATATATATATATGTATATGGAGGCAGGCGGCAGATCATGTTCATATTTTGCCATATACAGACGGACAGACCGTACAACACAAGGGGTTGGCGGGGGTGTTTCACAGCCGAACTCATTAGCAACAGTTATGGTTATGCCCTGTTTCGGAAGCAGCCCGACGACAGTTGCCGTTGGACGATCATCATGATGCTGATCATTCCTCTCTCTCTCTCTCTATTTCCCTCTCTCCCTCTCTCTACCTCTACCGTCTCGTTCCCGGTACTTTTCAGTGTGTGTGTGTGTGTGCTTTTCAGGCGGCACAGGGGGGTCAGCAGCAGCGACTCTGGCTTCGGACTGGGGCTGAAGACTGAGGCTGGGTCTGCAGCCAAAATGGAATGGAATTAAATTAAATCAAATGATAAAAAATATAAATCGAGTGTAGAAACAGTGGCAGCCCTCTGTGCCAGCCGTCCAAAGTCGCGCAAAAAAAAGCCATACACACAAAGACACACACACACACACACACACACACACACATACAAAAAACAAAAACAAATGAGAATCGGAATCAGAATCAGAATCATAATCGGAATCTGAATGAGAAATCCCCACAATCCGACAACTGACAAACTGTTCTTGTTGCCCTGATGCACTGACATTAGGGGGCACAGTACGAATACGAATACAAATACGAATACGAATACGCATACAAACACGAATCCAAATACAAACACAACACACAAATGCGAGTAGACTCGTAAACGCACAAGACTAATGGATATGCTAGCCGTACACTCGTACTATTAACGTGCACACATGCCATAAAAACCCGGGAGCGGAAGGAAAATGCCAAAGGGTAAAACAGCAGCAGACCCTAGAGTCGCTAGGGAGTTCGGTTCGGTTCGGTTCGGTTCTGTACTATTCTGTTTTGTTATTTTCTCTGTTGTCGGCACTTGTTACTTCTGTTGCTCCTGCAACTGGTTCTCATTATCCATAAATAAATAGGAAAAATTCAAATACATTGAACTCTTCCATTGTTACCATTGCTTACATAATGAGCGACGACCCTCCAATTTCTAAATGTCAAAAATCTGTCTGCCACAGTGCGGTGTAAAAATAAGTTGCATGCCCTCAAATCTGCATCCGTATCCATATCCATATCCGTATCCGTATCCGTATCTACACTCGTATTTGAATCTGTCAGCGAGCATCTAGTAGGCTTTCAAACTGTATTCGCAAGCCAAACAAAATAATCGCCAATCGATCGCCTGCCATTTGGCATTTGCCAAAATATGCAAACCAGATAAATATAGCCATACATTAGAGTAGATCGAAGACTTTTTGTTTTTATTTTAATTTTATATCTATCGATGATCCATTAATACTATAAGTGTACAAATTTAAAATTGTTGCTTTCTAAAGCGCGATTATTATCATTATTAATTACAAAGTTAGAGAGAGAGAGAGAGAGAGAGAGAGAGAGAGAGAGAGAGAGAAAGAGAAGTTAGAGCTTCACAAAAAAAAATCATTACTAATTCTACTAATAGGTATAGCTTTAAATAACATTTTATTAACTCAAAACAAAGAGTTTGTTAAAATACTAAATACGATTTCTGTTGTTAATTTATATTTTCATAAAACTTCTATTGTTGGACTTTCAAAACAGTTAGAATTGGGGTATTTTCAAAGCCGTTAATTTTTTCGGCTAAATAAACCTTTTGGTCAGTATATATTAGGGAACGTTCAAAGTCAAGTCATAAAAGTTTGATTTTTTTTGCATAACTCATCACTTAACAATAAAGGAGATGAAAAAAATTGTTTTCACTACGCTGTAATGTTCATACGATACATATTGGAGTCTGCTGTTCGAATATCTTCAAATCTTTTGTTTGCTTAGGCCAGAGATCAGCAAGTCATCGTGTGGTATTTCCCGTACAGGTCTAAAGCGTAAAGTCATTTAAAAAAGGAATACGTATCTGTAGTTCAAATTAAAATGTGCTTAAAAGTCAAATGATCATCATATCACGATGCATCATCATATCACTCACGTGATTATCATATAAGGCTGTTTTCTCTACAAGATTTCAGCAAAAGTTCTTTCTTTGTATTAGCGTTTTGTGTTAATAAATAATATATTATTGATAATATTTTAAGATCAGCTACGGTTTAATGTAACTCCAATTACTAGCCACATACAAACACAATCTTTAATTTTTTTCTTAGTAATCTACAGCCTGTAGTCGAGTATTTTATTTATAGCTCTCTGTTTATCTAATTTATTTGAAACTTTGATAAATGACTTGCAAATCACTTGGGGGATTTTTATGTCAAGCTTTGCATATTGCAAAACATTTAAATTCCTTAGATAAATTTGAGTAGCTTTAAATAACTTTATATTCGCCATATTGTAAAAGCTGCTAAAAAAAATTAATGGTTGATTTAAAACATCTGTCAGTAGAAGCAAAAATATATTTAAATTGCTTTCATTGTTTATATTCACAATTTTAGTTAGCTGTTATTAACGATAAGTATTCTCAAGTAAATGTTGTAAGCATTCCACTGCAATTTTTGTGCCATCTCCTTAAAAGTTTGTCTGGGGAACTGTATTATTTTTCTAGAATTTTTTTAATGCTTTTGATTTCGTAACGCACTTTAGCAAGCATACCTTAATTACATATAAAAAATATGTATTTTTATCATCGAGTATTTTCTATATCTGTGTGAAACCTGTTCTAATTTGATATGAAATAAGAGGTAATTATTGCACATTTTCAAAAAGTATGAACTGATATGGAGACATTTGTAAATAATTCATAAAAATTATCAGTGTATGAATTATTAGTGGTATTACGAAGTCAACTTCCTTCATCTCAGATACTCAAGGTTGAAGAATATACTTGTTTTGATTGCCGTCCGTTGCAATTGTATATCTAATTTTAGAGTCACTAAACTTGAAAGGTAGAAAGGGTTTTTGACAACCCGATTCAAAGATCGCACCTCTTTCCACAGGTGTTAATCTGTTACTACTTAGGTATCAGAGTATCAAGCAGTCGGTTCAAGCTTAATGAGTTTGTTTATTTTTGCATTTGACACTAAAATTCCAGAGGCACACTTAAAAAACAGAAGCAAACAGACAGACAGACGAATGTCAGACAACTAACTGAAAAGCTCTAAACAATTTCACTAAATTGTTGATGAATTTCACTAAACGCTGATCAGTCAGTGCTGTTTTTGTTGTTGTTGTTGTTGTTGTTATTGTTGCAGTTATTGTTCTTGCGTTTGTTGTTGTTTCTGGTGCCACTGCTCATGGCGCGTTTCATTAAATTGTTGCTGTTTGCTCATGGAAACGTTTTTAATGGTATGTCGCGCTTTCAATATAGACAACAAAGACAAGAAAAAAAAAAAAAAACAAAAGCCACAACTAATACTAATAAACAACAACAATCATAAAAAATACGCTGTGAGCATTCAGTTGACATTTGTATAAATGTCTCTGGCGACTGCTGTCTGCTATTCTTGATGTTATTATTATTTTTTTGTATTATTACTGTTGCTGTTATTGTTGTTATAACTGGACGTCAACGGCAAGGAGAAATTCTTAGCATTGCTGTATAAATTTAAGTTGCCCCAAGATAGAAAACTCGAATTACTATGGAAAATTTGGTAATCATCTTGCGCAATTATTTTAACACATATTAGTTGCAGGAGTTTGCTCCACCATGAGATACCCTGTACCATTGACAAGACTCAGCTACAAATAAGATACACAAATTAATTCATTTTGCCATACTTTTTTATATATACACTGTAAATTTGGTCATTTTGAAAATGATAAAATAATAATTAATTAACTTAATTTGAAAGATATAAAACCCCTATTTTTTGGTAGCTGGCAGTCAATTTCCATATATTTAAATATATACTTTGCGTACATGTGCATAAACCATATTGCAGCTAACAAATTGCTCTCATTATTTTTTTGGCAAACATTTCTGGCGACAGCCGCCTGCTGTTGGTTTAAAAATACAAACTACTGAAGGGTTGCCATACATATATATATTTATTTATATAAGTTGTGTGAATGCCATAGCTCGACTAGGCCATACCCTATAGCCAGGGGTAATAACGAAGAAATAGTCGATATTTTGAGGGAATTTCAACTGTATTGGGCACAGATTAGACGTGATATCTGTAGTTCAAATAATCCATGACATCTATTTGTGTGCTACATATTTGATTAAGTTGCATGTGAGGACTAGTTAAAATCCGCTAAGCTCAACTTTTCGACTGACCCAATTTTGTGGACTATACGAGTGTGGCGTCTTGGACGCCTCTCAAGCGGTTGGTTCAGTTTCAATTATCACCGAGCTGCAAATGCAACACGATTTAAATTGCTGTCGCTGTCAGTTGTCAGACAACGGCGATAACAACGGCGACAGCGTCAAAAGACAGGGCGCTGCACGCCTCCGTCAGTTGCACCAAAATGTATCTTATATATACACATGCCTCTGACATAATAATCTCTTGGCGAGCAACGTGCGACTGCCAAGGCAGTTGTTGTTGTTGGTGTTGCTGCCTCAATGTCTCTGCAGTTGCTACACCAGCCAGCCTTTGGCCTCCATTCTCTGTCGTTGGCATGTGTCGTGGACTACTTGGAAAATCTCGGGTGCCATATATATATATATATATTTTAATATATTATATATATATATATATGTTTGCATGCATAAGATTTAGTAGATCTGTCAGTGCACTAAAAATAAGATACACTTGATTTTCTTGCTGTTTTTCTTGTTGTTTATGTTGTCTGCAGCTGCAGCTGTAGCTGACTGCGCTTTTCATCTTCAAGTAATCGAGTTGACTTTCCTTAACTGTCAGCAGCTGTTGTCGTTGCTCGATTCGCTCGTTATTTGCAGTGCTGGCCAAGATCAGGAGCAGCAGAAAGTGTAGCAACTGTATAACAAAAAGGCAAACCATGCCAGGCCAGGAGTATTGAGAATTTAAATTTGAATGCTTCACTACTCAAGTGGCACAATCCTAGTCCATTCAGTTTGAATACAATATCCAGAGAAAACCACCAGTTAAAAATATGAGCGAACAAGAATATCGACCACTTCTGGTAACTTAACAATATATATATATATATATATATATATATGAGTAAGCTGCAATTAGAAACGTGTCATTGTCGTTGTCTCATTAATCAAGTTGTAAAAGTAAAAGTATAAAATTTCCTTGGATGTGGCTTATCGGGAGAATTACACATTTTGGAGAAAATATAACAAGTAGTACTACGTCTTAGAGAAAAAAGGTTTTATGCTCCTACAATGTCTGACTAGTCAAACTAGTCAGTGTATATATAACATCATGTTGGGCCTACTGTTGATTGGAATTTATTGAAAGCAGAGATAAGTAGCCATAATGGTTAATAATGTTTATGTTGGCATGTTCTGTTAATTATTGTTGTTGTCATGTTTGAGGACTGTAGAGTAAATGACTGATGGAACTACTGTCTAATTGAGCTACTGACAGATAGATGGCATTGGGCCAATAAATAATAAAAGGCGACGCAAATTGGCGCATTTGTTAACTTGGCCAAAGATCAAAGCGAATATCTCAACGATTCATTTCTGGCCATTTATTAGAAGTGTGCATGTATGTAATGTATATGTAAATATATATATAGATATATATATATACATTTTTATATATATTTATTGCTGAGATAGTGCGAGCAACACCGGAACGACAAGGTGCAATAAACAGAAATCAAATACAAATTTTATCAATTCAATTTGCGTCGAAATGCGCTTTTAATAGTCAAGTGGAAAACAGGTGCTAGACAATAGACACACACACACACATATATATATATATATATATATATATATGTATATATATAGCTATGTAGCTGGGTGGAGGAAATGGTCAATGCCTTATGGGGCATTTCCGATTTGAATTTCATTAGATATTAGAATTGCTGAACGGATCATAAAGCTTGCTAAAGTAATCGAACTCAAACACAGGCAATTGTAAACTGAACTGACTAGCTAATAATCCCTACCGTCTTCCCCCAATCCCCTTACCCTACATCCATTGTACCACCACACTTTGATCAGTTTGTCGCATTTGGGTTCTCTGTTTTTCTGTTTTTAATTATCCATTTATTGATTTCACTTGTGCAATTTGAACTTGTCTTCAAGCAAGCATCGGTTTTAAGTGGCATTCATTATAAACAAGAGAGAACGTTGCAGTCGAGCGTCACAGACTGCGAAATACTTTGATACCATAAGTAATACAAGAAATACCATCCAAGTTTGCCTTTCAAGTTACGGTAGATATAGACTTGTGTGAATTTTGGGGACAGGAGTGGGTGTGGCCGGAAAAAAGTGTTGGAAGAGTCTTCTAGTAATCTTCCTTCCAAATTTGGTATATGTAGCTTTTAAATTATGGGATAAATGTGCTTTTGGGAACTTTGGGGGCAATAGTGGGCGTGGCCAAAACAATTTTTTTTAGGACGATCTTAGTAATCTACATTCCAAGTTTCATAACCATACCTTTAAAATTGCGGGAGATATAGGCTTTTATCGTTTTAGGGGGATTTTTAAAGGGTGTTATCAATAATATTTGTTATTGGTTTTTAAAGGTGGCTCCTGTAACCAGTAACAAACTACCAAATTTGCCGGCTCTAACTCAAAAACTGCGGAAGATATGGCCATTTAAAATTGTTAAGGGCGGGGAGCCTGGGAGCTGCGGGGGTGGGCGTGGCATATATCGAACTTTGAAGGACATCGCCAACAACCTGCCACCCAAATTTGGTGGCTGTAGCCTTAAAAGTGTGGGAGATATATGGCCTTATCGATCTGTTAATATCGATTTATCGATTTCCTAGCACCTAGTGGACGTAGCACTCCAATTTTTGCACATTGTCTGTCCCGAGCACGGACCAGTATATGTTTCAAGTTACAAGTTACAAAAAAGTTGCGTTCATACAGACGGACATTGCACAAAACCAATATACCATGAGACCTTCGGTATCAAAGTATAAAGATATCCATATATCTAGGTACTTATGTGTGTGTATATAGATATATATTTATATATATATATATATATATATGTATATATATATATATATACATATATATGTGTACATATGTGCCCCTTTATGAGCCATTGCGCTACCGTGCTTTAGTGCTCTTCGCCTTTCCTGTGCCCCGTACTCATGCCCCATGCCCCACGCCCCGCCCCCAACCCTTTTATGACCACTCATTGAACTCGGTTCGTCGGTTTACGGTGCCGGTGGCCAAACGAGTAATGGTTGATTTTAATTAAATATATCTTCTTCCTGTTTGCTGTTTCCATTTGTATTCGTTTGCTGCTGTCATTGCTCTATGTGACATGTGCTCTATTCGTCATTACTACTAAGTACATACACACAGACACACACACACACAGAAATATATATATATACATATGCATATATATATAGTACTGCTAATGAAGATACGGACTTCTCTATACCCACTTTCCACGCACTCAATAATAAGTGCGATCAGTTCAGTTTAGAACAGTTTTTATTTTGATTAGACTTTCTCTTTTGCCAACATACAACATTTATAGGCCAGCAAAGATTGTTGTCTTTTGTGAACTTCATTCTCGTAGGTATTCATCAATCAGATTACAATTTTACAAAGTTAGATACAAATGACTGCAAAGAATTGTTGGTGTATTTTAGGATATTCACAATTGAATATTGTTTGAAATAAAATAGTAAGGATATTTTTGGGTTTATCCTTTATATTTGTTAAAGACTGGCACATTTTCTCATCTACTTTTATCTAAGGCAAACTGGTAGACTTGAAGCTAAGTTTTAATATAATATAATACAAGGCCTTCAGCTCCTTCAGTGTTCAGTTTACAATTATATAATTTTATATTGTTAATGAATTTGATATTTAATGTTTCGTATTATTTATTTCATATTATTTATTTGGGGTGGGGTCTGAATGGAGATGGACATACTATCTTAAATATTTGAGCACAAATCTAAAATCAACTTTCTTTTTAACTTACTCACTTGAGTGCTCATGATTCTCCAAGCTAAGAGATTAGTATTCAGAACATGCATTAACATTATAATATAATAGTTCTTACATTTTAAATTTCAATTTAGGTATTTACTTTTAATTTGATTTGATTTGAATTAAAACATTAAATTTATATTTCTTAAATCTGTCTTATAACATTTTACCCGGTTTTCTTCAGCATGGAATCCATAAATAGATAAACAAGTAAGAGTGTGGTAGTCGAGTGAGCTCGACTACGACATACCCTGAACCCAGTGCATAGCTTAGAACTTGGTAGTTTCACCCAAAGAAACTCGTATGTAAGAGTGGACACAAGAGCTGGTTCTTTGATTCGATGGTTGGCTTGTTCTGGTTACAGTCAATATTCGCTGGTGCAACGGAAGTGAAGCCACTGGCTGAGTGGATGTGGAACCACCACAGTCACTGTTGCGCCTTTGCTCCCCCCCTCTCTCTCTCTCACACACACTCTCTTACTCCATTGATTGACAGCAGCTGCATAAATAATAATTGTATGCCATTTATAATAGTTTCGTTGTTATTCTTGTGGCCGTTGTTGCTGATGCAAAGGAATCGGAGCCAGTGGCTAACTCCAGCAGAGAGCGGACGGCAGCTGAGCAATGAACCGAACCATAGCCGGGTGGTAGGGAGATAGTGTGTGTATGATGGAGGGGGGGAGGGTTGTGGTCATAGGATTGGATTAGCGAATCGCCTAAGCACCCCGTTGACATTAAAGTTGATTGCAAACTGTACGCATTTATGATGATGGCTGTGTTGATCATCATCATTATCATGATGATGGCGTTGCATTATCATCGTTGACTGCCGGTCGTTTTAATAGTTTGCCTTTGCGCGCGTTTTTAATGGGCGATTATGTAGTGCGGTAGAGCGGAGCGCAACGGAACGGAGCGGTACAGTAGCGAGTGCCCCGCTGTTTTCTTGCAATTTTCCATTAGTTTGCAACTCTATATCAATAAAAAATATATATGTACACATTAAGAGAAAAACAAAAAACAAAAAACAAAAAATATACCGCTGTGATTGCCTTGATGAGTGTGTGAAAAAAGCGCGCTTGGGAAAACTGCAAGTGAAAAACTGCCGATAACGATAACGCATAAAATAGAATTCAATTCAACGCCTTTATATATTCTTCTATTTTCTCATTTGCAGAAGCGTGTGAGCTATGAATAGGTTAATGAAAACCATAACCATATTCTATATATTTAATACCAAGTTCTAAGGTATTTGGGTATTCTACAGTAGAAAGATGATTTTATGTCAGAAACCCAGACCAAGTCACAATGAGCAAAAATGCACAATTTTTGTAGCGTTAACCATAATTGTCAAGATTATTTTCAAAACCAGGGGTTCGAATGTTCGATGCTGCTTCCAATTTAGTCTGAAAGAGTTGTTATAGCAGCTGTTGATGGCATTTCCCTTCTGTTGCGGAGAACATATTCCTGTTTATCAGTCACAAAATCGCCTCACTTCTTTCGAATAATGTTTTCGCATTTATTCCTTAGCTTTTTCCACGGTCGATTAACAACAGATTTGAGGCAAGCTAGCAAACTCCATGTGACATTTGTCTTTGATCTCCATATGAACATTATTTTCTTTCGTTATTTATATATATTGTTTGTGTAGAGCTTATTGAGGCAGTGTTGAGAGCGACTCCATGTTTTCTTATTGTAAGTTTATAGTAGCATAATATATGTATAAATAAAGGAATATATATTTCAAGACAAAAGACTAATATTTTTCCTCATACTTTTGTTCTTTTCAGAGATGCAACAAATAACACTGCAATCAGCGGCAGCAACAACAACAATAGCAACAAAATTAACAACGAGTAGCACTAATTGTAACAACAAAAACAACTTAACACTAACTATAATGCGCACAACAACAGCAACAACAACACGAACAACAAAGGCAACAACAAGATTAGAAAGAAACATAAGCTCGAAATTTCATAAACGCCGACGAAGGCGGCGCAGCCAGCAGAGCACCAGCGGCAGCACAACAACAACAACAACAGCAGGAGCAGCAGCAAGAACAACAACAGTAACTAGAAGAAATAGCTATCCATATTTAAATAAAACTGGCGCCTATTTGACGCTGCTGCTCCTAACCACAACATGTTCCTTGTGCGCTGTGGCCACCGCAACCACGTCAAATACTGCAACCCCAGCATCAACTGCAACCGCTGCCGCTGCCTCTGCCTCTGCCTTGACTAGCGGTAGCGTCAGCGCCTTTGTGTTGCCCAGTTCACCGTGTGCGCCGCAGCATTGGTGGGATCAGGTGCAGGACAAGTGTACGCCATGCACCAGCTGCCAGGGCGAGATGATTCCGCTGCGCCCCTGCCAGCTGCACATCGATACCGTTTGCGGCTCCATCTACGACCTGAAAATCGATTGGGTGGTGCTGGCCAAAACGGAGCCAAACTGGAAAGAGGTAGGGAGTATGCAGGCTGCCTTGCCTCCGCTTCTCAATAATCCATGTCGATATTGTATGTACTTTGTTTTGCAGCGCCGAAAGTCATCGGAATATGAGCATTTCGATCAGGCAACGCCGCTGCAGCACTTGAGCCACGAGCAGCTGCAGCAGCTGCATGAGGAGGCAGCCGCTGCCCTGTCCCTCGACTGGCAGACATGCGCCCTCTTCATCGCAATGCTCGCCTGCCTGCTCTTCTTCACGGTGGCCGCCTGCATACTCATCCATCATATGCGCCAGTGGCGCCGCATGGAGCGCCGTTTGGATCAAGGTGAGTTTGAGTACCACTCATAAAGTATGCCGTAAGATCGTTAAGGCATAATATTTTGTGAACCAGCTCCAGTTGCTGCTCAAACTGTTTTCTGTTTGAAAACCCAGCGTGGACAGCGTGGAATGAGCTACGCCCTTGCCCAACGCGCCTGCTTCGTCCAAATGTTCCACTGAATTCGTTTAAAGAATTTATTATATCTATTTTTAAGGCGACTTTCTAACTTTCTCCAATAATTAAAAAGAAAATCTTATTTAAATTTTGGACAACATTTTGAAGTGAACTTCGAAGCAAGTTTTCGACAGTTCGTAGATGCCTCAGTTAGGGTAATTTGTTTGTGGCGGCCTTTGCTGTGACTTTCACACGCCTTGGACTTGGGAGCCTCCTCGAGAGGCACTCAAAGGTTGCAGCGAGTCCAGTGGATAAATGAGTGGCCGTGTTTCACGATTCCATTCCCAGCCGAAACCCAGCGGCACTGTGATCGTGGCACGCAGTGGCATGCACCTCCACCCGGAGCTGCTTAGCATGCCCGTCGTGTGTGTTGGTTGCGTTTTATTTGATTTCTAGTAGAAAGCTGATGGCGAACAACAACAATAACAACAACAACAACAACCAGCCGCTGCACTAAACCCTTACATATTTATAAGGCGTCAGGGCACCAAACACGACACTTTGATGTATGGGAGTTGCCCGACAATCGCCATCGCGGCATCTCGTTCACATTGTAGCCACAAATGCAATGCAAAAGACGCGCGTCCCTTTGCGCAGATTTCCAGCGAATTGCAGCACGAGCTGCGAGCTGCGAGCTGCAAGATTTGGGAGCCGAAGTTGCAGCAAGCGGCAGCTGAGCCGCATATTAATGAGCAGCTCTGCCGCCCACCAAAAGAACAGCGTTTGCGCGCCAGCCTCAAAGTAGAACGAAACGTCCAAATATTTGGCGCATGTGCGTCCATCCGTGATATTGCCTTGTTGACAACATCGGCAGCGACACGTTTTGCATACATTTTCAACAACAACAACAACAACAGCAACAACAAACACACTTTTGTTATGCTTATTAATATTTGTAGCCAGCTTGAAAGTTTTGTTGTTATTGCATTAACATTTTTAATTTATTTCGTTTTTGGCATGTTCGTGTTTAAGCTGACCGCAAACATGCGTTCCACATGAACACAGACCGCAACCGAACATGAAGGGTAACAAATTTCAGATAGATTGATAGATATACGAGCAGGTGGCCGTTGCCAGTGAAGTACAGCGCTTAAGAACCGCATATAGCCAGGAGGCATGGAGGATATCGTATTTACAAACAAACAAACAAATTTGCTCCAAGCATTATGCTTGAGGAAAGTTAATGAGGCTGAAATCTGATTTCTTTCAAATTAAACACGTCAAAAATAACATACTTTTCCAGACCGTACTTAAATTGCCGTCATCTCAAATTTACTATAAATTTACTATTTAGTTAAAAAACTACAATAGATAAAAGTCGATGTTCATATTTTTTGTTCTGAGTATTATAAGACACACATTTTTAGTGGGTTAGGACAACTTGAGAAACACAATAAGTTCCTCAAACAAGTACTCATCTTTCGAGCGATCGTTTCTATACTAGCTATGTGATATATTTATCTGATTTCGGAGATTTTTATATGTAAGAAGCATAATAGTACGCATATTGCATAACAAGTGTTTCTTACAAATATTCATCTTTCTATCGATCGTTCCTATGGCAGTTATTTGATGTAGTCTGAACCGATCCGGTTGGCTCTGTCTTATGTACTGCCTGCAGCAGAAAGATTGGAGATTGGATTACAAGCTTCATGACATACTTATAAAAACCAAGGTATATCGGTGATCTCGTTTCTAATTAGGGTTCTGTTCGGAAATTTGTAAGTTTTTTTTTTGCGAATTTGAAGAGATGCTGCTTTCGATGGCCTTGACAAACCTATTTGCATCCATTCCAAAGACGGCATAAATTATCGTCATTTATATATCATATATAGATATGTTGCAGCATTGCACGTACAACAAATGTTGCACACACCACGCATTTCTACGATTATATGTTGTCTGCTTAGTGCTGTCAGTCACAAAGGCTGCTTGAATATGCCGAGAAGGAAGAAATAAATCAAAGTAAATATGTATATCTATCTATTTATACATATGTTTATATTTGCTTGATATGACTTACTGCTTTCAAGGCCAGCTGCTTTATCAAGTGGTATATAAACTTAAATTACATTTCCGATTGATAATCAAACTAAGCATGAGCCTTTTGGTCATTGTTAATACATTGCTTTAGATAAAATGATGTCAAACATAATTATAGAAAGGTCGATACTAAATTATATATACGACTCACATTCAATAATATATCTGTGAATTTCTGATCTTAGCTCTCATATGGATAGACACAATTTAGCAATAATACAAGTATTATTCCTCTCCAAAGTTTACAGAAGTTTGTTTTTGATTTTCTCGCAGAATCCAGATATTCTAATACTCAGCGCCTGTTGTTAAAGTTAATACTTAAAAGGGTCTCAATTCAAAGGTTAAAACTTAAATGCAGTAAGTACTTCGATAGCTAGATACTTGAACGTGTATTGGTCTGTTTGTAAGAAATATTCTCATTTAGCATCTTCGATGCCACATGGTATTTGATGCGCAACAAGCAATAACTAAAGGCCAAAGAATAACAACAACATTGGTAAACATCGTGAATTTTCCACGCTTTTCGCGCCTACCCACCCACGGGTGCGTGTTTGGGGGCAACGAAAATAATGTATGCCTTTCTTTGATAGGTTCCATGTTGTGTTTTCCTTTGCTTCTTGTAATCATAATTCATCGCGTGTCGACGTCGACGTCGACGTTAACGTTGACGTTGGCGTTGGCGTCGGCCCACGCAGCGCCCAGCAGAAAGTGCATTCATGTCCAGCGTGGAAAATTTATGAAGCCGCCAGCGAAATGAAAATACACAAACCGGGACAGACGAATATAAAAAATAAACCAAAAATCATAAATAAAAAATAAAAAATGAACAAACACAAAACTTCAGCACTTGCTAACGATCCCACAAAACCGAGTGAGTACATCTGTAAATATACCAGGGAGATACCCGGCTATATAATCAATTGGCAGACCAAAACCGGAAACACACAACAACAAATGCATGTCCAGGTAAACGACACGTGCATCGGAAGAGTAAACGCAACACGCCACAAATGTTGCGTGTGCGTGGCGTGTCTAGCTCAAGGACAAGCGGATGTTTGTAGACCGCAGAGACGAATCACTTCCGCGGGCATGTAATAAAATTCCGAAATCATGTCACAGCGGCAGCCAAGTGCTATAAAACAAACGAAGGGCAGGAAATGCCAAGCAGCGACTGCGACGCCTTCTTCATGCAACGCCTTTTTGTGTGGCATCAGGCAGCCTGCAGAGAGTGACAACCGTATGGGAAATCGAGCAGCAATCGAATGCCAAACGTTGCACTTGGATAAATGCTTTAAAAAAACACTTCTTGTTGGCGCAGTGCTCCGCTTCCCGTTTGCTGTCTAAAAATAGTCACCGAATTCGATTAAGTTGTGGGTCTTCGTCTCCTGTTGCTGATGATGTTGATGATGATGATGATGACGATGATGATGATGATGATTAAATATTGGACCAGCTGTCGAGTCGAGTACAGGAAGTTGTTGTTGCAAGGAAAGGTGTGACTGAGCGCATTCAAGCGCACTCTTGACAATTGCCCCTCTTCAATGCAGGTCCTCCGCCCCTTTTATCAGCTTCCCCTTCCTCTCACCGTGTTCACTACCCTTTCCATTTACATTTGCCATTTTTGCTTGGCACGCGCTCATGGCTTCCTTCAAGTTGCAGCATCGCAGGCAATAAATTTGCTCAGTGCGCCAGCTGAGCAAATGCAGAACCAAAAAAAAAAAAGATGAAAATTCACACAACTCGCACAAATGTTGCAGGCACACTCGTCGATCTGGCTGTTCCGTTCCCTGTATTTTTACGGCATTTCCAAAAATAACAATGCCGTTCCTGCCTTCCTCTATCCATGGACATGGAGAAGATGCAGAAGGAGCTGGAACCGAAGACAGAGCCTGTATAGTCCAGCAAGGGCAAGTCGCGTGGCACCGCAAACAAAATTACAATTTATGAATATATAATATGAAGTATTCAATGGAGTAAGAGTAGCGAGATATATGTGCAGAGAAAGCGACTAAAGAGAAAGAGGCTAATAAATGAAGTAGAGCAAGAGATTCACAGAGTTTTTATATAACGTTTCGAGAGTTAAACATAAGAATATACATATCTGTGTTTTTCTATATATCTTAACATGGGTTTTTCTTACTTCCGATTGTACTCCGACAAGATCCTTAAATGAATGTCCACTTTGAACCAAAGAAAAATAGCATAACATTTTAACAAGGGGGAAAACATAAGGGTTTTTTTTATTCCAATTTGTATTGACTTATTCTTTGATATTGTAAGACGATTTCTATACCCATGTAGAGGGTATTAATTTGTGTTATGACGTATGTGACACATTGAAGCAGGCGTCGTCTACTAGATTGCATAGAAACGCATCTATTTTTGAAAATAAAATATTGAATATCCATAAAATCTAAAAGCTAAACATTCGGAGAATTTTGGAATGCATGTACAAAATCGAAATACACAATATCATTTTGAGATCACTTCAATCACATGATCTGTTGAAATTCAGCTCCCCGCGCCCTCGTGTGGTACTTCCTTGTTTCTTTCCCAGACTTGATGTTTGCACTAATCAGTTTGCTAGAATATTCTTGGCATACCGTTTCCATGGAAAATTGGATTGTGCCGCTTTTCCCAATATTCCAAATAAACTGACATACTGTATACTGTATACGTATACAATTGACGATACATACGTATGTACTCGTACTCTGGCATGTACTCAGACCCGTGATCATAGCCGTACTCTTATCCGGACTCATACTCATACTCGCACCTCCATCCGCATGTATATACATATGTACTTAGATTCTCTTTGGCGCATTGAACATTTCGAAAATAATTGAACTGCGCAAATTTGAAAATTGTTTTTTGCTTTTTTTTCCAATGGGGTATTTTCATTCTGCTTTTCTTCACAAAATTGTTGATGAACATTGTTGTTGTTCTTGTGTGAAATTTTGCTGGGATTGTTTATAATAAAGAGCAAAGAATCGAAAGCCAGCCACATCGTGTCCGTTGGGCAATGGAACTTAATTTTCATTTTGATCTTCTTCTTTTCTTATTCCTCAGCACATTTTTGTTTTTTTTTTGTTCAGTTTTCTCGACGTGTGTCGATTTTGTTTTTGGTTTTTTTCTTTGTTGACTTCAGTTTAAAAATAAATTATAAATTATCTGCTGGCTGTCTATTTTGGCCACGCCCAACATTTACGCCCACAACGCTTGTTTACAAGTCGGAAATGCGCACCAAAGGCCCCTGAACGACCCCCTTTCGATTTCCTGGCACTGACAATCAACAATGTCTGCTAGTAATAATTGTTGATCTGACAGCGCGAACACAAAAATACAATAAATATTTTAACAGGCTTATGGCTGTGTTTAGTAAGGCCTTTACAGTATTTCATAGAGCTTGCGAAAATTACTTGCTTATACTGCGTACATACGTATACAATATGTACGTACTTAAATGGACGGCAACCGAGACCATTTTGACCTTCAGCAAACAATTGGAAAGATTTTGGAAGGTTTTCTCTGCTATCGATTGCTGTTAAATTAAAAGTTAAAAGTTTCGGTCCTTTTATTTGGAAGAACACACAATGCCATGCAGCTTGACTAACTTGATTACCTGCCAAAGTTTTGAGAAAGTTTGAAATTTCCCTTTAATATTAAAGGCAACCAACCAACGATCTTCGATTTGATTTTAACGCATTAATCTTGGACTATATAAAATGAAAATGTGCACTTTATATACATGTATATATCTATATACGCGTATTAAAATATAATGGAACGGGCAACTATCAGCTGTCTTTAGTAGCGGTTCCTTATGAACAACTTACGATCAACTGCTAATGCCAACTAAGTATTTCTAACCAAAATTCCAGATGTTGTTAATGGTTTTGACAAATGTAAACATTTTCTTAATTTCATATGTTCTTTCTCTTTTATTTTTGCAGATGTAGAAGAGTTGTCCACGAAACTGATGGCCAAGCTGGCCGAGGTGCAGAGTCTGGATGGTGGCACCTTCTTCATAGGCAATGCGGATGCGTTGCGTGGTCTGCCTGCCTCGGCCATGACGGCGGCGGCGGCGTCGGCGTCTGCGCAGTCGGGCATCTTTCAGCCGCAACATGTGCTGCTGCCTGGTAAGTGTGTCAAAGGTCAAACCACTTGAGATCGTCCACCAGTCCAATGT
Source organism: Drosophila grimshawi (assembly GCF_018153295.1). NCBI lineage: Eukaryota > Metazoa > Arthropoda > Insecta > Diptera > Drosophilidae > Drosophila > Drosophila grimshawi. Next base: position 1,096,397 of record NW_025062489.1, on the reverse strand, counting down.
GATACGCCTGGCAGGGGACTGGGCTAGACCGGCAACTGTAGCGGGAACTGTGACTCGAACTGCGACTGTGACTGAGCTGGGCGTTGCATACACGCCGCGGGGTTACATTCCACAATCGAAAGAATTTCATTTCATTTTTCAATTGTATATATGTGTGTGTGTTATTTTTGTTGTATGCTTGCTCCTTTTTGCCCAAGGCGTTTGCGAATTGGCATTTAAATTGGCCATTGAGCCCGTGGGCGGCGGCCTCATGGCGGCGACAATAGCCGTTTAATGGGCCCATCCAATGCGATCGCAATTGATTCCATGGCAAATGCAAATGAGAACGCGCCAGCACAGAATATTAATACCGACTCAATGGGGGACTACGGTTGTCACTCAGTTTTGACAGCCATGCTTGTGGCCTACAGCTCAAAATTTTACTTATATTTCTCTCTCTCTCTCTCTCTCTCTCTCTCTTTGTCTGCCTCTTTTGCTCGCTGTCTCTAGTGGAGAAGCATGCCAAGCATCAGGAGCGACGCATTCTAAAAACGCTGCAACCGGGCAACGTGTACATCGAGGAGAACAACGGAATCGGTACCGGAGGCGGAGTTGGACTTCTGGCCGGCTCGAAGGGCTGAAACTCAAGTTCTGGCCAGCAGCTAATGCATTTTTTGTTAACAACCTAAGTGTACATTTACGTCTGGTACCACTTATACAAGGCATAAGAGCAGCAGCAGCAGCTGCAACAACAACAACAACAACAACAACAACAACAACAACAGCAGCAACAGCAACAGCAACAGCAACAACAAAAACAACAATAACAACAGCATCAGCATCTTTACACAAAAAGAAAACTGAAAGGAGCTCGCAAACTTGCAAAACTGAAGAAATATATTAAATACGCGTACGAGTATATATTATTGCCTAATATTTAATTTAAATGTTATGTTGACTTGTTTGTAATGGAAAGGCACAGCAATTAATTACTATAATTAATAAATAATTATTTAAATTGCGCTTCTTACGTTCAAAGCTGGCAAATAGTTTAGCCAAAATCACAGAACTTTGACTTTCGTCAAACTACTCAAATTCAATAAAAGCCTTATCAATTTATTTGTATTCGAATACCAATTCATGAATTTATAAATACCATTTCATCTGGAAATTTCGTCAGTGCCTAAATTTAAATTTGTAGCCAAACTGTTTGCCGCAATGAACGTTTATTGAATTCTAAATGCGAAATTGGCAAATCGTTTTGTAAATAAATAAAAGTCGTTCTTTGTTTTTTTTTTGTTTGTTTTTTAGAGCAAGAGTGTGAAAGAGAGAGCGAGCGAGAGTGAAAGAGATCGAACAGAGTTACAAACTATGAATGCATTATAATATGATTAACAAATTTCTACTTAATGTAAATATTAAGGCGAGCGAACGTGACGAGTGGAACAGAACCAAGCAATATCGGCAGCATATCAGCTACTATATGGTTAATATATAGTCGTGCATAATGTATATCATACATATTATCGTTCATCCATAACCCACGCCCACAGCCACGCATACTCATACATATATACGATTATACATATATTTATAAATATATAGGAGTATATGCGAACATATTAAACGTATATTAACTATAAAGAACTTTCTTTTGTATTTGTTCTTATCGAAATGCGAAAATATTCAGTTAGGATTATAAATATTTAATATTTTATAATTATTAAATCGCATTCGAAATTGGCTCTGGCACATTAAAATAAAAATTCAACTAATAACAACAACCGACAAATCGAAACACAAATATTGTAAAATTCAAACAAGAAGAACAATAAATAAAAAAAGAGAAAAATGGAAAAATGAAAAATGTTTATAACTTAAGTGCTATAAGTGTGCAACAATAAAAAGTTTTATAAATTTATTCACTTGTTTCAACCTAATTTTAATTGTTCGGTATTTTCATTGTGTGAATTGAAGGCTTCCCATTGATTTCTTGCCGCCCGTCTGCCAAGGCACTCAGCGGGAAACAGGCGAGAGGGAGAGAGAGAGAGTGAGGGAGGGAGTGCGACCCTGAAGATTGAAAATTGAATCTTTCACTCGATATTTATGGTGTGCAGCGTTACAATGCCCAATTCGAATGGAACGTGTTTAATCGTATTCCATTGAAACTAATGTATTTTGTTTGAAATATATGAACATTCAAACAAACGATTGATCCATCGCAACTGCTTATATGAGTGGGTGTCTTTTTTCTTAAACACGATACAGATTACATACCCTACCCATTCTTACAAGACATTTTCTTCTATAAAATTTGTGTGCATATATAATGTGTATAATATCTAAAGTATTTTTATTATGGTGATTTAAGGGTCCCTATCTTGCATCTTTTTCAAGTCTACTCAGTTCATAGTTAAACGGGCACCGGCAAAGGCAACTACTTTAAAAATCTAGTAAGAACAAAACTATCGGAGGCACACCGAATCAAAGATACCCTTGCAGATGTCTCCTACATGGCCTTACACAATATGTGGCAAAAGCTCAATGCTCTCCCTCTGTAAATGGTATAAGAGTATGTTGGTAAATGCAAATGTCTCCAATGTTGCTGCTGAAAATACATATATGCTGATAGAGAGAGAGAGAAACAAAGAGAGTGAGAGAGAGAGAGAGAGAGAGAGAGAGAAGGAAGGAGGCATGGGGAAATGGGAGCGCGTAAGGCAGGAAACGTCTTTCAATGGAAATGAAAACGAAAATGAAAATGGAAATGGGTAGAGACAGAGACAGAGACAGAGACAGAGGCAGAGGCAGAGGCAGAGGCATATTTAGGTCCCCTATCACCCCTACAAGCCGCTATCCGTGTTTCTGGTATCAATAGTTGCTCTCGTGGGTGCATTAAGCATATTGCATTTTAAATTAACATTTGGCATTTTGCATTCGACGATTAACATTGAAAATGGAAATGGCAAACGACGAACGCCTTTGAATTTATTAATGTTGCTTTTGCAGTTACACAATTAGACGCTTGTTAAGGCAACAAAATTATTGCTGATGTTGTTGGTTGGTTGTTGCTGTTGGCACATCAAAGCGCGAGTTTGGTTTAGCCAAGGCAAAAATGGCGACGCACCGACTGAAAAACGCGCAAACATTTCTAATGAAAATCCGAAGATAACAACAATAACAACAATCGACACCCATTGCTTATTCCATGCACGAGCCGTGAGACTTTCTTGTTTGTTGCTGTTGCTATTGCTGTTGCTTTTGCTGCTGTTGTAGATTTGCCAATGCTGCCCCCATGTCTTGGACTGGCTAACAGAAATTAATTAGCTGCGACGTGGCATAAATTAGCAACAAAAAAAAAGAAGCAAGATAAAAAAATATTCAAACCAAATACGAAGCGTTGTCGTCGCATTGGCAGCTGGCGACTGGCCACGGAACGTAGCCGGTCGCCAATGCTATAGACTATTGGCCATAAGACTGGTGATCGGTTAATGCTACTATGCACTAATTGAAGGCACTACAATAATGATTTTAATTCTTTTCTCAGAATAGCCCAATAGGTGGATAAATTCAGTTTGCCTTACCAGCTAAGTTTGTTCGTGAAATAAGTAAAATGTTTTGCGTTGGAGTACAAACATCCTGTAAATTCGACAACAGGACAATGAAAAAGTTTTGTTTTTTCGTTGAATATCTATGTGCCTTGTGCGAATTTTATGAAGAATCGTCATCTTGAACTTCACTTTTTTTTATTTTGTATTTATTTTGTTTCAATTAATTTGTAATTTTTAAATTTTTTTATAATCTGTCGACTTTATAATGCAAATTTCAGTTCAAGATTTGAATGTAAGTTTTAGTGGTCACAGTATATAATTATATACAATTTTTTAAAATAGAATATTGAATATATGTATTGCATATTACGAAATGATGCAAAAATGTTAAATATATCGTTCCCTAAAAGATCTCAAACCGTTGAGAAAGATACGAAGAAAATGAACGTGCTCGTTTAAAATTTGAGTAAAAAGTGAAGCTCGCAACTGGAAACGACTTAGACTCTTCTGTTCTTGGATATTGTGACACATGCCAAATACATTGAGAATATTTTTAAAATGCGACACGGAGCGGCAGCATTGTCACAGCTGCCACAAGATGAGAGGCTGCAACGCCAACAACTAGAAGTTGGCTGCACTTGAAACAGATAAAGCGTCGAGTGTGGATCATAAAAAAAGAAAGAAAAAAATAAAATAAACGAAAGCGGAAACGGAAGGAAGTGAACATGAGCCAAGGCGATTGAAATGTTAGAAGCACTTGAAGCATTGAGATGCGGCTGCCGGGCGCAGAGGGGCGTTGCCGTTAATCCAATTCGTGTCGAATATACTTATGCTTCTTGCTGTTGTTATTGTTGTTGTTGCTGTGTGTTTGTGGGACGTGATTGCCAATTGATTAATGTATTAAAAATAGCGCCACGAATACGTCTATTGAATGGAATAGCTGATGGCAGCAACGTTTTTGGCAATGGGCGTGGGCGTCCCTCGTCAACGGGTGTGGCTCTCTTTTAGGTATGTATGGTGCAGAGAAGCGCTGAGGAGTATGGAGGTGGAACTGTAGTGCTAGTTTTGAGTTTCATTCACAAAGCGAAAACGTTGCCGATCGTACTACCCATAGAAGACGACATTGGCAATTGGAATGCGCCTGGCGTCCGCCTTTTGGGGCTGCCAATTAACCAGAGTCAACAGGGACCCAAAATTGGTGGCCCGCAGTTTTGATACACTTTGATTATCGATTTGGCTACGATTTTGGACGTTGCGTTTCCGCTGGCCGAGAAACGAGCGATGCGACGGAAATACGAGAATTGCGAAATGTGCGGACAATTTTTTTTAGATGGTTTTTTTCGACCATAACGTTACAATAGCAACAGCGACCACATCGACAACGACAACAACAAAGTCTTTAAATATTTATATATTTGTTCCCAAAGCCAATTGAATGCATCAACGGAAACTCGACAGATGTGAGAAACATACCGGAACGGATGCTGTTTTAGGAAATGATCAACGAGAGTTTCCTGTGGTCAACCCTTATCATTAGATATATGCCTCTGGATATGTATTAAACGACAGCTGGGAGGCATTCAATCAATTGAAAAATATGCAAATTTCCCATGTTGACAAAAAAACGGATATCGGACAAACAAAATAGAATATTTTATGTTGGTTTCTATTCTATTCATAGATAAACTTATTGTATTGACAATTTTATATGTATGAAATATATTAATGCATGTGTGAATCTGAGGGAATTTAAAGACAAAATCATTATCTGCATCACTTCGGTAGCTTCAATAATCATTATCAAATAAATTATTGCGTTTTCTTGATTGAAATACTTATTTTGAAATGTTTTTTTTTTGTTATGTAGCAATTATATTTAAACATTAATTAACCTATAGAAAAGTTTTAAATCTATAACATAAACATAGAACTGGTTTTAGCAGATAATAAATAACATTAAATATTACTTTTGTAGCACATTGATTTAATGCCCAACAGTCCAGAGGTCGCTGTTGTGGTGGCGCTTCAACCTCCTGTATTTGTATTTGTGTTTGTATTTGACCCAAGTGTGCACGCCAAAGGGCTTTTGGTCTAATACTAATGTATTTAAGTGATAAAACCAAGTTGATCCTTATATCCAAGCAGAAGTTGTGGAATTTCGACAAGAACATTGGTGTTGTATACGTTGATGCCTAAACCCAGATGTTAAATATATTATAATTTTATTTGCAAATTTCTCTTTAAAAAGTTGTGCACCCAAATGTGAGCATATTTATGCATATTTATTGCCATCGGATATCGAAAAATGAAGCTAACTTTATCTGCGCCGGACCCACGAGTACCTCTATTCCAAATTTTAAGTCTCTAGATCTTATAGTCTGTGTGTTCGTAAAGTCGGATGCACAGACGGGCAGGGCTATATCGACTCGTGTGTTGATACTGATCAAGAATATATGTATATACTTTATGAGGTTGGAGATGCTGCCATCTGCCTGTTACATACATTTCACAAAACCCTTACACCCTTTTTACCCATTCTTAATGGGTTCAGGGACGTTTGGCGTTTGATATCTGCCTTTAGGATTATGAAATTTGGCTTGTGTCTTCGCTAAGCTTCTTTCGGCAAATGTGCTTTTCCTGCTTAAAGGTATATGTCTCTGCTAGCTGAGCAGGGACATCAACACATTATAGCCAAGACCAAACTGAACGAACGTTAAAATACTTCTAGAAATAATACGCAACCAAATGAGTAGGTTAGTTTATGAACCAGGAGACACTGAATCGCAGTCTATATAAACGACATCAGTTTGCATTTTATTCTGAAATCCTTTGATCACAAGTGAAGTAAATTCAAGGATGTTAGTGGTAGTAGACCTACATTATACAAAACCATGCTGGAAAGGTGATATATTAGGCCTACATAAGTATTGGAGTTGAGTTGTTCCTATTTTCTTAAATGCCCTAGTTTTTGCGGACAATTTGGAAATACCCCTGTAGTTTCTTATGAATAGAGAACGTAAATATTTTAAGTAAAGGTTTGCAAAGCGACTCAGAACCGTGCTTAAGTACACATCCCGGAACTCCATCTGGACATGATGAATGCCCAGACTTGATTGAGTGTAGGCTGCCAAGAAGTGACTTTTCAGTGATCACAGGGCCAAAAATGCAATTAGGTCTTTGAATAAGAGAGTAATCGGAGGGAATACTTGAACTCTTAAACTTCTTATAATACCTGGACTTCACAATATTCTACCTGGCTAATTGCCTTGAAAACCAGGGAGGCCTATTAGCCTTCACAGGACTCATATGGGGAACACTTGCATCCAAATGTGAGTTTATAGTCGTATAAACAATGTAAATCGCAATATCCTTAAGACAGTGACAACTCATGTAGCCCATCAATATACTCTTTTGGGCAGAGTGGCACAAATACATTTGGTGGAACAGACCATAAAATTTCTGGAAGATTTCAATCACCAAATACAATTTAATAGTCTCTATCAGAAAGCATGGGGAAGGAAATATATTGAATGGCAGATAGATGATTTAGAGACATCTGATTAAGGTGGAGTGTAGGACCATGTGATAAATAATGAAAAAGTATTAAGCAAAATTTTAATAATTGTAAATTCAATGTTTAGAGAGGATGGAGGTATGAAACAATCTGACGCAAGGTTAGAATTAACAGCAATGAGACACCGACCACCCAAGCGTGGTAGCAAAATAATCTGAAATAACAGGCCTTAACCAAGTTTCAGTAAATACTAGAAATACTAGGTATGGCATTGTAAACACCCCAAAGCCAATTTTATTGGGCAATAAATGTAACACAGGCTTATTTTTATAAAGTTTTGGCATTAGGTACGCAGAAGCGGAAGTGGATTTGTTTACGTTTACATTCATATAAGCAAATACAATAACTCTTCACATAAGCTCTCATGGTCTTAATTTATGGATGACTCCCTACAATTATAATAATTTAGCAATATCTTTGAAAAATGGAGCTATTATTAATTCAAAATGATTGAGCTTATCACAAATAAACCCTTTGCCATATCAACCTCAACTGTTAGGCTTATTATTATTGCCAATCCAAGCCACCGACTTGTTGGCATTGAATAGAGCATAGCAGCTATTGTTTTCCGTTGGTCGTCCGTAATGTTCTTCTTCTTATTGGCGCCAGGTGGCAAAATTAGCGCGATTTCCGCCGCAAGTTTTGGCCGGCAGGCCGCAGCTAGCGAAACTCCGTTAACAACAAAATTGTGACAAAGGCAACAATGGAAATGATGGCAACCAACTTGCTAAATCACCGAAATCCGCATCTTTTACATCTTAACGGCCAATTTAGCGTCGAGCAGCAAGAGGAAGCACATAAGAAGCAGCAGAACAACAGTGCGCTCAACAACTAAGACAAAGGCAAATAAAATAATAATAAAAGATAATCAAACAAACGAAATTTCGAAAAACTTCTCCAGCCCAAAACTTGGTAAAGCTAATATAAGAAAGGTTACCTATCCGAATATAATATACTCTTGTTATAGACCGGAATGCACCTGTTAATATCTAGATTTCATTACGAATTAAAAAAATCTGACTGTTTTTCCGATGGGAGCCCTTTGATATAGTATTGTTATGATAAGCTTAACTTCAGTATACTTATAAGTTCCCTCATACATCTAGATATTACGACTTGGCTATTGATGCTGATCCAGAATGAATATACTCACATTGTAAATACTTTGTAATATTTGAACCATTGAATGTGTTACGCTTGATGACAATATTATGAGACATTCGGCAAGGATATAAAAAACACTTTGGGGGACAATAGACGACATGCCCTCTTCAGATGGCAAAAACTTTTCGACACCTCGCTGTGTTCCGTGAGGCCCTAGCGCAACTGTCGACTGTCTAGGAGGCTTGAAGGCAGCTTTGTGACGTGGGGCATTGTGGTGTGGGGCATTGTGGTGTGGTTGTGGCAGACGTTGCTGCTGGGCGTTTATCATTCTATTGTTATTTAGCGACCCCTTGAGCCAATACATCGCCAGCAGCAACCGCATCATTTTCTACTTCTCCCAACTCCAAGGCTCCATTGTTTATGGGCATCCAGCTGCCCACTCAGCATTTAGTCCTTGTTTAATTTCGCGTGCCGCAACGCACAATTACACCAAGAACTCTTGCGAAGGTGAGCATTCAGAAATGCTACCAAGACCACCTCAGTAAAACGTTAAAGTTTGTATCGTACTTTCAGTACACTTCCTCAAATACAAATCATCCAACGCACCCTGGAGTATAGGGATCATATCCTGGGATCATATTTTAAATGCTTAAGATTATATGTCAATCACTAATATTATAGAAATGCAATAAAGTTCATGCTACGTTATTTTATAAAATACGACTAAGTGCCGAAGAAAAATATTATTAGTTAAGTTATTGCTGAAAAAGTTTACAAATTAAATTTCTGGAATTGCTTTCTCTTTACGTATATTTATGTTTATATTGTAAATTTTTTCTGCATTTTTTCATGATATTTTAATATGCAATTTGTCCCGTGTAGATAATAAGTGCATTTTTAACTATACATATTTAAGATTAGAGAGCAGAATCTTGTTTTTGAGAGAGTTCTGTCTTAACAGCGAGTTAATTCCGCAGAGCTTAATATCAAACTGGTTTCGTTTAGTTTCAGATAATATTCTGTAAACTTTTTAATCTTTTTAAAATCCGAAAATACGGCAATTGCGTAACTGCAGAAATAGCTCCCCCAAAGTATATAAACACTTAAATTTGCTGTGTACTTACAATATGTGGTTGACCTTGCTCTTCAGATAATTAGGTAAATTGCAAATCTATTTGCATTTTCACTCAAATAGAGGGAAAAGAGTATTGGGAGTTTGGGAAAATTGGCTATGCTAAGCGATTAGGCTTCATTTGCTGCGTTTTTCTGCGGGCTGCGTTTTCGATTTTCATCAACGCCGGAAACTGGGAAACTGAGACCGTTGAACGGTGTTGATTTTCACACAACGCAGCGTGAAATTAGAAATCAACAACGTGTCCTTTCACGTTACGATTGACTGCTTGTGGGTGGGTCAGTGGAAGCTTGGATGGAGCTGGGGTGTGCTTCAGGTGTTGTGTGCCAAACAAATCAGTTTTGGATGCAACTGCAGCTCTGCGGTCAATGTGTGCCGTTGACAGAACAAATTAAAATGTCCTGACGCCATGTCCTGCAATCTATCGTTGTGTTCCATCTATCTGTCTCGTGTGCGTGGGTGTGTTTGTTTGTGTGCTGGGCTGTGCTTCAGTTAATGACCAATTTGCCAGGCCCAGTCGAAAGCCTGTCCACATTCTGGCATTTCACTCGTGCCCAGTCAGCCCAGTCAGCCCAGTCAATCCCAGCAGCTGTCGCAATTCGCGTTTCGGATTTGGTAACAATGTCGCATTCATCAGACTCAGACTTCTGTGCGATAAATCTTAAAGTTACGAAAATTGGCAAGCAAACAAAATGCGGGCCTGATAAGCCCAACAAGACAAACAACAACAAACAACAGGCAAAGTGGCAACAATAACAAAAATCGCTTGGAGAATTACAACATGTCGCATTTTGTATACGAAATTTGAATAAATTTCAAATTCGTGAGGCTCCGCCAAAAAGTTTGCTCTCAGCTACAATTAACTTTTAAGTATAGCATTTTACAGATACCGCAGATATCGTCAAGACATACGCACGGGCAAACGGGCAGACGACCAGAGCACTACCTACTTACCTCTCCGCCCCCATTCCGTGTACCGGGGGTTGGCAGTTTGAAAATAATTTCATGCAATTTATCATGTCACCAGAGCCACATCCTGCCACAAGCCCTAACCAATTGACAAAGCATCGAATTCTGTATGCGCTTCAAAAATTATAAAAGTGTAAAGTTGAAGAATGAGAAAAGAGTTGACCTGTTTATAAATCTACACTATTTTTGCCAATGATCAGGAATATAGATAATTTATTTATTTGTATTTAAGCAATTTTCGTTATAAGAAAAGGTCTTAGGACTTAATTTACGACTTGAAGGCTTTGTAATGCAAAATTGTTTAAAGTTTTTGTACAATAACGTTGCTGAAACTGATATTCATATTAAATTTGTTAAACAAAAATAAATTCCGAATTCATGAAACCTTACACACTTCCGGATACAGTTGTTATGGCCCCGAGTTGATAGTGTATGAGGAACAAAAGAACTGAGTGCGATTTCCGCTTCCGCTTTTGGCATCCATAACGAATTTTTGCATAAATACAAAACAGAAATACAATGCCTGCAACCACTGTGGTTGCTACATTAGGCTTGTTGTTGTTGCTTTTGTTGTTGTTGTTAATAGCCAACCATTTATCTAGCTTAATGAAATTTGCGAAAAATCAAATATAGAGCGCAGCATGTTGAAAATGTTGGGTCCGTTATTAGCCGCTGCAGTGCTTCGAAGGTTCCTTGAAGCCACTGCAAATCCACTGCCCACATCCTGACATCCTCCTGTCAATGTGCATGTCAACGTCACGTGGCTTCGAGTCGTCACAGCTCCCCATCTCAAGTCCACTTCCACTTCCACTCTATTCTACATTCCTCCTTCCTTTGTCTTGTTCTCTTTGTCATTCATGACTCGAGCGCGCGTCACGTGCGCAATTAAATTGACGCATTCTTGACGGATTCGCTTTAAGGCACCCAGTTGCGTCTCCATGCTTGATTTCTGCTAAAGAGCAACCAGGGAATTGGCGATTAGAATGGCCAGCCACTTGCGGGGCCAACGTTGACATCATTAATCACATGAAAATGTATTCTTCCGCTGCCTCTGTGACAACTCTTCAAAGAAGCATTTAATATTGTTACCATTTGTGGTTCACCCAAGTTTCTTTACCTTTTTGTTAACAATGTCATAAGAAAGAAAGTCAAAACTTATTAGCTTTTTTTATACATTGCGAAAGAGATTACGTTACGCAATTAATCAGAGATCTTTCTGTCCGGTTATAATATACACAAGTTAAGTACAAAATGCTCTAAATAGGACACTTTTGTGTAGACATACATTTCCATATATCCCGAACAATGATGAAAAATTATGCACGTTTCTTAACTTGTGGGAGGCAGAATCACTGATTTTGTACTCATGTATTTTCAGAATTATATCAGTAAGAATGTTGTAGTCGAGAGAACTAGACTGCGATATTCCCTGTACGCAAATGGTAAATACACTCTGCAAAATTCGATTAAAAGTACTTGATTTTTTTTTTATAAAATTGAAAGTACAATTTTTAAATTAATTTCTTGTTCCACAAAAGCTGGTAATTTTAAATACACGTCAAATAAAAAAGGAATTAAATTTGTAAAATTAATATAAGATGTTTTATCAATTTTTTTTTGTTTAATGTTAAGGTGCGAAATTACGTAGAAATTACTTGAAAATAATAAATTAATAAAGTGTTCGTACGGACATGGCTTTATTGACATGGCTTGATCGACTTGGCTGATGATACTGATCAAGAATATATCTTTATGGGGTCAAATATACAAGACATTTCCTTGCAGATAAGTCAATCTGCCGACATTTTAACTCAATTATAAATTTAATTGATCCTATTGACCTATTGTTTCCATGGATAAAGTTGTTCAATATTAATGAAAAAAAGCAAACAGATTTTTAATGCAAAAACTCAAGTTCTGAGCGATTGTTCCTATGGGAGCTATATGATATAGTGTCCCGATTTTGACATTAATATTGAGTATAGAAGTAGGCGTTTGCTTACTCCAATGTATGCACATAATATCAAAGTAGGCTGCGATTTAATAGAAAGCAGTATTTGAATTGAATTGAAAATTGTCGATACAGTCAGTTGATTTCCATTGTAATTTCAAAATTTACCAAATACGGACGAATTGAAAAAAGTACGAATTGCAAAGAATTTCCAAGTGATCAAATATAGCCAGCGTATCACCGATCAACATTAATTTTGTCGGACTATTTGCAGCACTTGAGGGGTAAGTTTCGCCAAATGTAGGAGGCAGACGCATGAATCCTGCTGTTGTCCTTCGGGCACATTTTAGGTCTAATCGTTACTAAACATTTGTATTAAGCTAGGGGGAAGGGTGTGATGGGGTTTGGGCAGCCACAAAACACAAAAACCGCTAAACATTTAGCGGCGCTAAATGCAAACAGTTTAAATGTCATTTGTGGTGTTTGCCAAGTTGGGAGCAAATGTGGAAAACGGAAAATTTCAACGTGTTGGCTAAAATAAATTTTCGCGGCAAATCGCAAAGGGTAAACCGCCGAGACCGACACCCTCCTGCCTCGCTCCACGACATATTCCAGCAAACATTTGAAATGTTTCAATGGCGAAATTGGCAATCGACGCCGCAAATCGCATTTTAAGCCTAGCGTGCGATTAGTTTAATTGCCAGCGGCTAGGTGCGTGGCGGGCAGGGACGAAGTGAGGTGGGGATAGGCTACGATAGGTACGGATGGGGCTTGGTATTCTGGCGCAACAGGACAATGCATACATTTGCATAGCTCTGCGGCAATGTGCTCGGTGTGTGCGCTCCCTTAATGCGAAAATAAGGATTAACCAATGAAATTTATAAATGCGCCAGGACGCCCAACAATGCAGCTCCAACTGCAACAGTTCAGCGTCCTGCAGCATGCCGTTCCCTGTGTATATGTGTGCTTGTGTGTGGGTGTGCGCGTAAATTGAGTGCATAAATTGGCCGCATCTCTGTCTGTGTCGCATCGCCCGACAGGGCAATCTATTTTGGATTAAATCAAATCGAAATAAACGATTTTTAATGGCCAGCACGCAGCTCCTGTTCTTGCTCCTGTTCCTGCTCCTGCTCCAACTCCAATTCCCGCTTCCGTATGCCCTTCCTGATGCGCACGATGCGAGTCCGGCCACAGTGGCAAAAACGAGGTCATTAATTATTTCTTCAAAAGCAAAAGATAAGCCGGACCAGGCGACCGAACGACCGAGCAGCGACCCAGCCGGCAAATTAACCCCCTGGATTCGCATCCTTTTTGGCGTTTTGTGTCATTAGCTTAAAAACCGAAACCAAAAAGGACTCAGGACAATGGTCAGCATAGCCTTGGCCCCGGCCAACATACACACACACACACACACACACACACACACACACACACACACACACACACAATACACGCGTGTCCTAGGCAACTGTTGTTTTGTGAAACCAGCGGCATCAGCGTCGGCCGCATGTGCCACAAAGATTAATTAATCTTTAAGGACTCATTTGTGTCCCTGTTTTTGCTGCCGCCAGCTTCACTCATTAGGCATTTAGGCATTTAGACATTTGCATGTGCAGGCGACACCAACATGAATTTATGGCCAAGGACTCGCCCCTTGACACGCACCTCAACCCTCAGTCTCCGAAGCTGATTCCCGTTCTCAGCTCAGTTACTGGCATCTAATAATAGTTCAACATTCTAGTAGTAAAACCGACATTTTGTTTGAAAATATGGCGAGATATAGATCACAAAATTTAAGTTTCAATCGCGGTTATTTTATATTCTAATCGAACTGAGAGCACGTTGAACGTAGCCTTGCTCATGTTAGTTACTTTCTTTTCACCCTCGGCTGCTCATGTTCTCATGGATTTGTCAAGCTTTCACTTAATGGAAGTTCTCAGTCCAAATCATGGAACGCCGTTAGGCATTTATTTTGATTATCAATTGACATTCATTTCTATTTGTTGGCTTCGTACCGTAAGCCACATCATCATCAGCCTTATCTTCATCATCCTTATCATTATCAGAGCTATGGTTTTGTCGGGATTTCCGTGACCCCGTAAATGACCAGCAAAGCTTATGCCATATATAAAACTAAGCCAGAGTAAAGATGTTGCTACATTTCTGTGGCATGCCACTTTAGAAGCCAACCGAATGCCACCATGACAACAGTGTTATGCCTTAAATAATTTCAGCTGACTTTCCCGCCTGTCTCTTCCATAACAAGCGACTCTCCTACCAATGAAAAAAAACTTTTGTGTCCTTTGTTTCATCAGTAAAATATTTATGGCTGATTATTTGCACAGGTTAATGTCGCATTCAACGTGCATGTGTGTGTGCATGTGAGTGTGTGTGACATCAAGTTGAGCACAAAAGTTATTCGTGTTATCCTTTGATGCCTGCACAGTGTTTTCCTCTAATTTATTAGCTGGCAAACGTGAATTATTGTCGTCTACAGTTTTCAACTCTTTGACATTGATTGGCAACTGGGAATTGTTATTGCTGGTGGGTAAAACACCAAAATTCTTACGAACTGAAAGTCTTTTCGTTGAATTGGAATGTCTTCATACATATATTCTTATTAGCCCTTTGAATGATTGAAATATTTTACTCATTTACCAAATTCATATGTCTCTTCAAAGGATACGAATTAGCAATATTGTCTTATAGTAGAAATGGTTGATTTATTAATATTATGTTCTAAGTAGTTTTCAGTTGACAATTTTTTTGATACTGTTTATTGTTCTATTTCAATTCTTCTTATACCAATATATATATTGACAAATACTAAGCAATTCACTACGATTCAATGGTGTCAAACAAGAATCTTAGTCGGAGCCATGTGTTTACCGATTGAAATTCACAATCGGAACCTAAGCTAAACGTTTTTTTTTTTAAGAACCAGTTACTGGAACTGACATTATTAGTTCCGAGAAGAAATTGTCGGAACTAAAATATCATAGCTGAGCGTCAACGCGACCGATCCTGTTTTGCTGTGGACTGGAAGTTTGTGTACACAACTTACTTTTGTCGTTTTTTTCTTTTCCGACTCTTCCTTTTTTCAAACGTCTGCAGTCTATCGTAACATATTGGTGACGTACAGTAGAAATCAAGGTAGCAATTCGTAATCGAATACCATAAAAAAGTTGGAGCAAATACAGGACTCATTACAACAATCGGAATCAGAACCGATATTCGTTTTGGTTTGACAATATCTTGATTTCAAACATGTTTTCGGGGTTAATCTAGTCACAAATTATAATTTTGTTTTTTATTTTTATGTAAAATATACTCGTATATTTATACTTATATTTATTTTCTCTACTCTACGCAGATCTCAGTAGTTGGCTCTCAAAATTTCAAACAATTTTCCTCTCTTTTAACATCTGGATTTCATTATATATATTTTATATATATATATATATAAAAGCAAGACATTTACAAGACGGAGGAATAAACAATTCGATAACTTGTGAGGTGAGTACATTGAAGTCAAACGATCATGTTGAAAAATTGGGGAAATCATGTTTGGTGATGGTCGCCTTCTCAGCCGGCCTCTTATTCTTTCGTTGTTATTGGGGGGGCTTTTTATGGCAAAAGTTTGGGCATAAAATACGAAAAGCTTAAGGATAATGAAGCGTGAGGTGGCTGGTAACTAAGACACTGAGGCACGAAAAGGAGTTGCATCGTTAAAATGATAAACGATGTGTGTGTGGGTGTATGCATGGCGTAGATGTTAACGCCTCAACACACACACGCTCACATACGCACACACAAACATACCAAAAATCGTAAGTTGTTGCGACAGATGTTGTCATAAATAAAAAGGTGGCAAACGGAAGCGGCAGCGGCAGCGGCAGCTGAAGACGCAGGCAAGCAACATGTAAATAAACACACACGCACGCTGATTTATGCATATGCGTGTGCGGGGAGGAAGGAGGAAGGAGGAAGGAGGGGAGTGGTAGGCGTAGTCTGTTCAGGCCACATTAATGTCAAATCAGCCGCATAAATAGCATAAAACGCTCAATTTATTAAACGAAGCATACTCTCTTTTTAGCGGGGAGGGACATGTGTCCACGGGGCGTATTCGCGACAAGTGTATTCAGTTAGTTATAAATGTCGCAATCCTGTAGGGCCAACGTCAATGCCAATGCCATTGCCAAATGCTCGTGCCATTGTGTATGAATTGGCTCATTGCATATTTAAGCGAGCGCCACAATCGACGCCTTTCATGTGGCGCAGGCGAATCCTTTTTTGCGCAGGATTTGAACTCGTTTATTATGCGCATCGAGTGGCAATTGTTCACAATTCTAAAATACCAACAACAACAACCACAGGCCCAGTGCCAAACAGACAATTGGCAATGGCTTGGGATGTCGTCATCAATCGATGGTTGGGCGCTTTTGCGAGAAAGAGGAGAGAGGGAGAGAGAGAGAGAGAGAGAGAAAGAGGGACAGCAGGCAAAAGCAATCAAAGCAGTGTTATATATATATCTCCCAGCCGAGAAAGACTTATAAAAATTGTAAAACGTTTTGTGTGTGTGTTTGTTTGAAGCGTTGAGTCGACTAAGCAAATACTCAATACGAGTGTGCTTAGGGTGGACATCGGATGGCCGATTAACCTTAATGTCAAATTCTTTAACCTTAGACTTGATATAAGCTAAATGAAATAGGTAATTGATATGAGCAAAAATATTATGTTTTTGTAAATATCTTTGGATCGTTCAATAGATTTCTATAATGTCTCTTCCTATATGTATATATACATGCTTGTTTATGTTATATATACGAGTATATATTTATTTTCTAGTTTTATTAAATATGGTTTAATGCAGTTTAATATCCAGTGCGTGCGTCCCCTTCTATTTCGTAAACTTATACAAATATCGAAATTGTTATGTATATCGGTCGAGATGAAGAAGATTCATTGTTTTACAGAGTATTTCACATTCAGATGTACCACTTATAAAGATGGTTTTGCTTGTTTCGGCCATTGTTTTGCAATTGCGCTGAAGTCGCGACGTGCTGAACTCCATAGCTACATGTGTGTGAGTTTGTGTATGTATAGATATATATGCGAGTGTAGGTGTCAAGGGTATTGTCCTTACCAGAGCAATCCTTCCATCCTGCCATTCTGCCATCCTCCAATCTTGCTATCCAGCTTTTCTGCCATTCGCCGTCTCACGAACATGAGCGCTCGTTAAACGGATGAGTTAAAAGTCAAAAGCCCTAAAGGATTTTATTTGAATTGCGGTCTGTGCCAGCGTTCGACGTTTGGTCCCGCGCCCCCACCCGCACCGTTGCCCCACACCATTCAATCCCCAGACCAGCGACCTTGTTGTGTGCCATGTTTTATTTAAAGTTTATCTACGCTGCCTTTTTTCCACTTCCTCAACCACTTGCCGCTAATTTCGCGCCAAGGCTGCGGCAAAAAATATGCGCAGCATAAAATGTGGAAAAATATTTTGGCGCAAGACAAAAAACCACAGCAACATTCACACATAACAAAAGGGTTTTTTTGTATCTTTTGGCTCTTGCTGTATTCGTCGGCACGTCGCATTTCAAAGCCGTGTTGAAAAATATTTGAAATAATTGCAAAAAATGTTGTCGGCCCTTTGGATGAGAGATTTTCGTGCGTAGCGCCAGCGTCTTCTAAAGCACCATAAAAATGCCGGCTTTGGTATACGGTTGAGGGAGCTGGTGTCCTTCAATATGCCAGGCACGTTTGGTGCAGTTGAAAGCTTTTTAAACTGGAACAGACACGATTTACATTACACAAAACCAAGACATTTATGAGCAGGCTAGTAATACGAGTTCCACCTATTGCTGGTTCTACCGACCCTTTTGGCATAATTTCAACAATCTTGGGAGTTTTAGAGATTCTGGCTTTAAATGTAAAATGTTGGTAAATAATATATGTACATATCAGCCTATACATTTTTTAGAGACTTGCAAATTTGAAGTTCACGACTTTGGACTACCTGCATTTACAGATACGGATCGGCGTCCTTAACTTTTCATTCAATATAGGTTCTCATTCAGACGCAAATATACAGTATGGCTGACGAGTCTAGAGCCTTATCCACAAACTCGGCATATTACAACTTTAGTAAGTTTTCAAAAATAATCCATATAAATCACTTCTAATGAGTACCCATTGTCTGCAATAGCAAATGAGCAGCTGGAGACGACGACTGGTCGGTTGTCGCCGTATGCTGCTGTCTTCCAACCCAATGGCTCATATGGCACCCAGGTGCTGGATTTGGAAGAAGTGACACAAGTCGTTCCGCAATGTCAGGCATCAGCACCACGTCCAATGGATCCCAATCTCGAGAATAATAATGAGCGAGAGTCTGTGTCGGAGCAGTCCAGATACAACGGATCACACCGCGTGCAGACGCACATGCATCCCATGTGGCCCATCCTTGGTAATTTGATCGGTAGCGAAGGGATGGAACCCACTTGGCACGAGCAACCGCCCTGCACGGAAGTGGCAGTGCAGCCTCGAAACCAAGTGCCAAGCGTAGCAGCCCGAGAATGTGGCCAAAATGTGGAACAGGAGTGCGTTATTGAGCAAGCTCCAGAGACATTGTCATATCTTGAATTTATGCCTGATGGGCAGCACCAGATGACATCGATTCAATACCAAGTAGAACCAGATCTGCAACAGGAATCGGTACCAGGACCGGTAGTGGTACTGGTACCCAATGATTATTGGAGCGACATGGAACGACAAGGTGCTGCACCTCAGCCACAGCTGGTATTGCCCGCCCGAGAGTATTGGCAAGACGTGGTACAGCAGCGCCCACATCAACAGCTGCCATTGCAGCAGCAGGAGCAGCTACAGCAACAACAGCAACAACAACAGCAACAACAACAGCAACAACAACATCAACAACAACAGCAAGAACAACAGCAACAACAACTGCAACAACAAGAGCAACAGCAAGAGCAACACCAACATCAACAACAACAGCAACAACAACAGCAACAACAACTGCAACAACAACTGCAACAACAACTGCAACAACAAGAGCAACAACAACATCAACAACAACAGCAACAACAACAGCAACAACAACAGCAACAACAACAGCAACAACAACAGCAACAACAACAGCAACAACACCAACAATATCAACATCAACAACAACAGCACAAACAACAGCAACAACAACTGCAACAACAAGAGCAGCAGCAAGAGCAACAACAACATCAACAACAACAGCAACAACAACAGCAACAACAACTGCAACAACAAGAGCAACAGCAAGAGCAACAACAAGAGCAACAGCAAGAGCAACAACAACAGCGACAACAACAGCAACAACAACAGCAACAACAACAACAGCAAATGCAGCAAATGCAGCAGCAACAACTGCATCACCAGCAGCAACTGCAGCAGGACCACCCACGTCAACAGGAGCAACTGCAGCAGCAGGAGCAACAGAGACAACATCAAAAACAGCACGAACAACTGCATCAGCAGCAACAGCTGCATCAGCAGCAACTTCAGCGTCAAGAGCAACAACTGCTACAACTTCAGCAGCAGCACCAATGTCAACAGGAGCAATTGCGACAACAACAGCAAATACAACTGCATCAGCAACAACAACTGCATCAACAACAATTGCGGCACCAACAACTGCAGCAGCTTCATCAGGAGCAGATGCATCATCAACAAAATGAGCAGCAATTACAGCAGCAACGACTGCACCAGCAGCGGCAACTGCAGCAAGAGCACCCACGTCATCAGGAGCACCCACGTCATCAGGAGCAATTGACGCAGCAGGAGCAAGAGCAACAACAACATCAACAACAGCAGCAAAACCAACAACAATCACATCAGCAACAACAGCAACTACAGCAACAACTGCATCAGCAGCTGCAGCAGCTTTACCAGCTCAAAATGCATCACTATCATCAGCAGCAACTGCAGCAGCAGCAATTGCAGCAGCAGCAATTGCAGCAGCAGCAATTGCAGCAGCAGCAATTGCATCAGCAGCTACTGTATCAGCAGCAGCTGCATCAGCAGCACCTTCAGCACCAGCAATTGCACCAGTATTATCATCATCAGCAGCAGAAAGAACAGCAGAAAGAACAGCAGAAACAACAACAGGAGCAGGAACAGCAGCAGCAACAACAACAGCAAGCCCTTCGGCAGTCCGTACTGCTGGACCTTAACTTGGAACAGCAGGATGCTGTTGTTCACCCACAAAAACATACGGAAATCGAGCTGCAGGACATCGGCTTTGAAGCACAGATGGAGTCGACAACACAAGAAGATTGGTGTGAAAGAGAACAGCCTACCGATGCGATCACACGGCAACCTGATACCACACAGCCAACAGTAAACTGGCTTCCACTTAATGAATGGCCAGAATTAAGGCATACAATTAAACGGAAGCCACTGGCTAACACGATACCTTCACGCACAGAATGTTGCCCTGAAGTGCAGCAAAATAGTGATGTAGCTGCACCAACGAAATCCGGGAAATCTATACCCGACAAGCGGCCCAAATTGTGGCCAAAAAAGGCAGGAAACCCCAATATGACACAGCCAACAGAATGGCCAAAATTGAAGCAACGAGTTGCACAAAAGTCACCGGCTCCTACGGTACTGTCACACAATGATTGGTATAGACAATTTGAACAAAAAGCCAAAAGTTTACCACAGAGCGAATGTTTTCCAGAAGTGCAACCAACTATTATTGCAGTTGCACCACCGAATCCCGAAAAATGTATGCAAGTTTCAGCGTCTGTACATCAGGTGCAACCGACAACTGGGGGGGTGATGCATCATCAAAGCTGTCCAAGGATTGAACAGACGCCTTGTGTTTTATCACAACCGGAAATGCAGCGAGTGGTGCCACGTCCAGCCAAACGGTGTGCAAAGTCTGCTGAAGTTTCACCACTCCCGTCAGCACATACCGTACCAGCATACCATCAGTTAAGTCCGGACAACAAAGATGAAGTCTTGGCTTCTTCATTCGCGGAAACGAGAAAGCAGAAACAGGGAGCAGCGTCGCGGCGAGAATGGTGGCAGGCGGATGTCTTCATACCGCAGCAGAGACGGACGCCACGCAGTCCTTACCCTAGAGTCGACTGGACCCCGTATTCCTATGGTTCGATATCAACGCTGCCAGAAGCTACATCAAATATGACACCTTCAATGGATGATCGAAAAGAAGAGGTGCTGGACTTTGTCGCCCCAATAATGCCAACACCAATGAGTAGCTCCAACATGTCGTCAGAAGGTACTGAGGCAGAGTTTCCATCGTTTGAGGATTTTGTCAAACAAGTGGCCGATTGCGGCCTGTCAAGCTCGGAGTATCTTGGCACATTGAGGAATCTTTTGTTACGTGCCCATAATCTAATGCTGCCCTTGCTGTGCGGCCGTTTTGCCAAAATGAGCCAAGCCCAGATGGCTGCCTACACCACTGCCATTTTGGAAGTAACACCGCTGCATCCGAGTCTATTTTTGCCATCGGTGAGTAGTGTCAGCAATGAGAATTTCTTCATTTAATGACTCTCTCTTTCTCTTGTTCCGTCTCACACAGAATGTGTCGTCCAGCCATCCGCAGAGTCTGACTCCTCAGGATCTGGTGCGCATGCATGTGAGTGTGTACGGAGGTTCAGGTTTGTCGGCGTTACCTCCAAATCCACAGCCAGAACCCCCACCACCGCTTCTGATCGATGTCGGCACACAGACCGACTACGAATGCTGGTGCTTTTGCAGACCCATGGGTGAGTAATCTGTTATTATACACAACAAAATAATTCATTTTTTAAAGTGTTGTATACTCAGATGATAATATTGATTGTTTTGGCTTTTATTTTCAGGACCCAATCTTCCACAGTCAACGTATTTTTGTACCTCGAGTACCGCATCCTCGCAACCGTCGGAACAATCTGAACAATCTGAATGTTGGGAACAGTCGGCAGAATCGCTCGAGCAACATATACAATTGCAGCAGGATCGGCAAGAGCATCCGAGTAGCTTATCTTCTAGTCAAGAGTGGAGCTTTGCCACACAGCATACGGACGAGCAGATATACGGCAGCCAGCTTAGCTTGTTCAGCTCGTACCCCTACACAAATCACAGTTCCTGGGTCAACAGCTGCAGCAACAATAATAGCAACATTAATGAACAGAGTGACCTAAATCCGGATAGCGAATATGAACATGATCAAAACATCGATTACGAATCAATGTCTCAGTTCACACAAAACTGTGAGAACGGCAATGGTGACTCTCCGATAGGAATTCGGAAGAGAAGCACCTTTTTGACGCCGACTGGCCTGGTGATGCCCTCAATGCCCAATATATACTTTCCGCAAAGCAGCAGATCCCTTTTCATCTTTAATATGAATGATGACGACAATCCGAATACGCATTATGCAGAGCTGTTGCCCAACATTAATATTGGTTTGAATATGTTAAGTTTTCTAGAACGCAAACGGAAATCCTATCTCATGCGCAATGTCCGTACCAAGTCCACCGGTATGACGGGAAATGTCTCTCAGATGATGCCAGAAATGGATTCAACGAATTCAGATGTTTCACCACACTCGTCTTCCCACGCGAATCCAACCTATCTTTTTACGCCTAACAACTTGCATAAGAGTATGAACTCGAATGACAGCTCATTGGATGGTCATCAAATGATGACTCCCAATGTGGATATGACCAACAACAATCTAGATCATATAAATAGTTCTAGCATCAATGAAGCCAATATAAATAATGATCATTGCAAAGAGACTCACACAAATTATGATCTAACAGATAGTGAATGTGAATCAATCGACAAGCTCACATCTCCAGACGAAACTTAAGGAATTTAAATCAATAACTTGTATACACTCCTTAATAGTATTTCGCTTACACCATCAACACATGCCATTCAACTTCTATTATTATATAGAGGAAGACTTCTTCAAACATTTCGAACTCGGCTTACATAAGTATTTATTATATACAAACTGCGCTTATTAGTTATTTCTAGAAAAAGGAAGAACACATTGCATTAATCTTTGTCAATCAGCATCATTATTCAGCAGAAAGAAATGACGTACAGCAAAATAACTGTCTTTCCGTTTTTAAAAATATGTTTTTCAGCATAAGTTTACTCTCCACAATAAATCCATGTTGCTCACACCTCCACCCACATCCTCTTACACACACACACACACACATAAAATAAAAAAAAAAATATATAACACATAAAAAATTGTATCATATTTGATTCCACGGTTGGCCCAGAACTAGCCACCAGATAAAAGCGCATCATACGCATCAACCCCCAATTTCAGATCCCATATAATATCGTTTTTATATTTATATAACGATGAGTAAATTTCAAATCGGTGCATTAAGCTTACATTTTTAAGTTACATTTCACGCGAAACGAATCGAAACGAAAAGCGTAACAAAACTTGGCAATTTCTGGCTTTTGCCCAAGTGCCCAGAACTGTGCAACATGAAACTCAAGCTGCAAGGGTGAATGAATGGATCTGCGGAGTTGTGTGCGCAATTGTGAACCCTTTGAACTCGCAACGTGTGCGCTGCAATGTAAAGCTAAACGCCTTCAAGCTGAAATAATCGTGCTAATCTTTTACGCTGCTTGCATTTTAAAGCACTCACATTTTTTTTCTACTTGTGACTCCATTTGTTGGGGACGGGGAATGGGTTAGCCAGTTTACATTTTGCATGCATGCATGCATGCGCTTTCCCTCCTTCCACTATGCTTCCTTACAATTATAATTAAATGCGTCGCGCAAAACAAATAAAAATATTTGCAGGTAAACAATTTAAAAGCAAATAAAAATTGTATTTTAATCAGTTTGAAATCAGACGAAATATATTTAAATAGCTATAGTCAGGGGCATATAATTGGTTAATGTTGAACTGTTCTTTATTAAATTTAGATAATATATGAATTAATACTATTTTTTATTACAAATAACTTATTCATATTGATATAAAACAAATTTATTTTGTTAATTGTCTAATTTGAAATATTTTTTATTTGTTATATTTAAGTATGCATTACAATAATATTTAATGTTACTGTATGAATTTGTTATTGATTTGAAGAAATGTCATAAACACCAGAAATAATATACATATTTGTATGTATATTTATTCCCAAATCGTCGTATGGCAATCAAAAAGTGTTCTAAACTGTGTGTAAACTGTATTAAAAAAATACTTTTTTTTGAGTGCTCTCTTATTTACATACTACTTACTACTACTACATTCGGAAATATTCTTTTATTGAGGTCCATAGTTTAACCAGAAAATTAACGCCTGTATGAACAAACGTGAAACGCATTGAATGCAACCGCATTGCTGCATTTTTAATCTACAATTAACCGCAACTGTTTGGCCCTGCGGCGGGTGTGAGTGGTTTGTGGAGTTGTGGAGCACAAAGTCCCAGGTCCAATATCAATATTGATTCTATTAATTATAAAAACATTAAGTGCCAGCCAACAAATGTAATTAAACGCATTAAACAATTGCAATGTGCGAGTAATGGCGTTTAAATGCAATTCGGACAGCGATTCTGGTGTCCTGCTGCTGCTGCTACTGTTTCTGGTGGTTCGAGTTCAGGTTCGGGTCTCCGGGTTCAGGCCACGTTGCTGATGCGCGCCGATAAGCACGTTTTCAATTCGCATTTGCAGGTGGATTGCACTCGGCACAAAGGTGGATCAACGGGGTGTGCGTTCTAAGGGAAGGGGCACTTTTGGGGCTTCATTGCTGGATTTGTGGGCGGGTTGGAGGATTGTCGCACATTAATGACGAAATTATTGTTTCAATTGCTTTCAACCGTTGTCAATGCAAATTTTATGCAAATATTTTTCGGTGGCATCGGACTCTTAAATGCCATTATGGTCAATAAGTCAATAATTATTGCATGCATGTTGTTGTTGTTGTTGATGCTCGCTTCAACCACGTTTTGTTGTAGCTATTATTGACCAGAGTCGAAGCCCCCGCTGCGCACAATATGGCCAATTCCCCAAATAGGCGTTAATTACTTTTATCTGCGCATTGTCACACACTACAAAAACAGCAACAACAGCAACAATAATAACAACAACAGTACCAGCAACGACTGTCCATATTTGCTCGCTTTTGGTCAAATGTATTTATTAATTAGTATTTTTTTTGCAGTTTACTTTGCTTTTGCGCATAAATCATTTTCTCCGCAGTATTTAGAGATTTTTATTTAAATTTATTAGATAATATTTTTATAACAATAAGCGAATATGTAATAAATCAATAATGACTTGAAAATACCCTCTACTAATAATACTAAATCGAATGTAGATTTTAGAATTTTTTACTTAACAAACATACTGAATGTTATTTGTTAAAATCTACATTTTCCTTTTGTGACTGACTTTAGTGAAAATTGATACGGAGTTTTTGAAAATTCGATTCGCGGGAAAAGCTATATCAGTTTAAAGGGAAAACACTAAGTACCATACTGAAATTAAACATGCATTTTTGCTTATCTATGTATACATACATTCATCTATATACAAGGAATTGGATATACATGTAATTTTCTTAAACCACCAAAGCGTGAAAAGCTAATATGTGAAAATAATCTTGATTCATTTTGCAATGAATTAAGGGTTAATATCAATATGAAATCAGAAAATTTGTATTGTTAATAGGAACAAAATCAAAATACTAAAGATTCTGGATACTGTATAAAATAATCTCAAGTTCTACATTTATGTCTGCTTAATTTCAATATGGAGCATTAGAATCATTTATGATATGCTGAAAAGTAGGCAATGCTAATTTGAATGTAGTCAACCAACGCCAGCTGTTGTCCAGGAGAGCCACACAGACTGCTCAGGACTATCCTCAATAGCTGCTTCTGTTGCTGCTGCCCTCCCCTTCCAAATTAAGTGCTCGTCTCGTTCAGCTTTGGGGTCGTATAATATAATTAATGCTATGAATTACTTGAGCTCCGTACTAAGCCAAACTCAGCGGGCACACAAGCACCCAATCCAAGAGTTTGGCGTCAAATGGGGACAGCGAGGGTCAGCAGTGTGGATGCCTGTTATTGTTGTTGATTTTGCTGGGGATATTCCAACACGTTGCTGCTTGGTCGGACAGCCACATGCACTTAATTGCTTTATGAGGCGGTCAGTTACTTGTTATGGACTTCAGTTTGATTTTGCGTGCATGCCAAAGGAGCAAGCGGAGGAAGGTTTGTGGGTCGTATGTGAATGTGTGTGTGGGGCTAAATGAGACATTGGGGATCAATTATTTAGTCGGCGCATTGCCGCAAGCCAGAGACGGAAGGCCGTTGAACCGACCGCATCCTCTTCTCAACATTACCCGATCAATGCAGATTTAGCAGCTGATGCGAAAGTTTTTTAATCATGCTGATGGCATCATCAACATCATTATGTTCTGTTATGATGCTGATGAGTATGGCGATGATTAGGATGATGCAGGTGCGGATGCGGATGCGGATGTAAGAGTCACGTCGCAAGTGCGCCAATTTTTTATGCCAGTTTACTGCACTTTCTCAGCAAGGTGCGAAAATCAAAAAATAAGTAGGAATACAAAAACAATAGCACAAGTACAGATGTAAAGACACCATTTCGAGATACTCTGTTTGTTGTGTGGCCAGAGTAGGAATAAATCCTGTTGGTAGGATATTTTTAATATTTTCCTGAAAAAAATATGTAAGAATATGTTAGACAAATTACAAGAAAAAAAAAACTGTAGCCTATTTAAATGTAGTACAATACACCGAAAAAGACCAGAAATAAATTTCGAATAGTTCATTATTCTACTTATCTAATGCATCTCTTTCTGCTTTAACAACAGAGAACAGGGTAGACAAAGAAATGAAGCTAAACTCAAATCGAAAACTTCGCAGTCCCACAGCAAGTACAACTTTCAGTTGAAGTTCAAGCTGTAATGGCTTTTTGTTTGCAACACCACCACCAGCAACACCATCTGCCCACCTCACTTCTTCCCTCAGGGGGAGAAGAAAAGAAGGTGATACCATGACAATGTGTTTATATATATATATATATCTTCTTTTTTTTTTCATTTTTATTGGCCAAGACTGAAACTATTTTGTTGCCTTTATGTTTGGTATGTACTTGTAGGAATTGTGGAATGTTTCGTTCTGGTACATCAGGAGTGGGTGCTGTGCAATTGGAAGCACTTAACATCCATGGCAATAGATTGAAAGTGTGTTTTGTTATAGACTGACCAGTGTCCAGGACAACGTTAGAAGCATGATTATACGTATATTAAACATTTTTGCACATCATTTGATTTCATTTGAGGTAATCATGCGTTTTTAACTATCACTATGGTGCCCTGGCAATATAGAATACAATTCTTAAAGTGAGAAAAGTACCCCAAGGCAATTGCCATTCGTACATGTACATTTTTGGCATGCGTC
Organism: Drosophila grimshawi; assembly: GCF_018153295.1. NCBI lineage: Eukaryota > Metazoa > Arthropoda > Insecta > Diptera > Drosophilidae > Drosophila > Drosophila grimshawi. The sequence goes on along the minus strand of NW_025062489.1, from coordinate 1,068,654 downwards.
TCAGACAATTATAAACTGTATGTGGTACATGATATTTCCATTTTGGCACTTAAGTCAGCCAAAGTCAATTATAATCAACTCCTGGCCGACTTACGCCGAAAAGCCCTGTCACTGAGAGGACTAAGACAATTGTCGAGCCATGTTGTGAGTCTCTCAACGCCAGCTGCCGTCACGCAAAAAGGATTAAAAAGCATTCACATGCTATATATCCTTATACATAGATAGAAACACACACACACACACACACACGCGCCCACACTCACACGCAGGTTTTTGTGTGTGCGTTAACTTATGCAAAAGTGTTTTAAGACTTTAGCTGATTGGCAACACACATTGGGTCCAAGCAGTTTGCCCTTTGTATAAAGTTGTCTGGGCTCATAGCAAGGTAAAAACACTTTTGCCGTTGGCAATTCGAAAAGTAAACTGGCTTAAAGTTGCGCCTCAAAATGTTGGCTTATGTGCAAAGTTTGCCTAGAATTGAAAACTTGTATTATAAATATTTATCATAGCATATCTGTTTAAATACAGGAAACCTCTTTGAAATTCTTGCGCTACAAGGGGAATCGCGACTGTTGCTAAGGATGAAAGCAAGTCTTTTCCAATATTTTACAATATTCTGCTTACACTCAGTAATAAACGATTGCTGACTTATTCCGCAAATTCCAAGTACAATTCATTCTGAATATTTCCCAAGATGGATAAATCATTCCTTATTTACAAATTGACTATTTATGCATGTTGCTGAAATTATAACTATAAAAAAAATAGTTACGCCAAATAACATTTTTCTGTATTCAAAAAATATGTAGGTATAACAAAAATGTTTATATGTGCGAACAATCTTTCTTATATTATCCCAAAATAATCTGAAATTTATGAACTCGGGGGTACACAAAAAAAAAAAAAAACCTTAGGACAACGTTCTTAAACGATCTGAGTTGAAAATTCACTATTTTCTAAGCATTAGAGCTTTTATTGATTTTGTGTTGGAAGTGTTAGGAATACTGATCTCAACAATCCGGTTTAAGATGACACAAATGATTCAGCTGCAAAGAGCTTGTCGAGCTGCCAGTGATATTCCATGTGCGTTTATTATCTGTTATAAATTCAGCATATGAAGAGCTGGCCGTCTTTTTGGTTGTTCGGGCAAACAATTTTCAGCCTCCATTACAATGCTAGGCAACATGAAGGGACAGCCGCAGTCGGATAATACTGAGTGGCCACAAAACTTAATTGCTTTACTCTGTGCCCAAAAAACCACTGTCTGATTCTTAATGCCACTACGGACTGGTTGCTGCCTCGGTTGCTCTGCTCTTATCGCGGCGAGCCCCAAAAATAACCGTCAACATCGTCAACGGGCGTCGAGTTGCAACTGTTTTTGGTTTCTGTTCCTCTTTTAGTTTCACATTCAGTTGCTGCTTCTGTCTCTGCAACGCAAATTATATGCAAACGAGCTTAATATCCGGCCAAACAGACGCACATTCAGTCACAGTCAGAAGCCTCCCCTCCAGCTTTACCGGCTCTCCCCGCATGCTGCTACTAGAGTGTGACTTGCTCATAACTCTTACCCACTGCCCACAGGGACGCAACTTATTTGTAAGAGACAGAAACTTTGAAGGAGCAACTGATATCGACTGCGACTTTGTTTTTGAATAGCGTGTCGACTTAAGAAGTAAAGCGGATGAATAGTCAACAAGTTGAAAGCTATTGCCAATAGCAAAATAATTCACAATTTTCTAATGAATGTATTAATTGAACAGCATATAGTAAATTTGATCTAACTGTGCTCTTACTCAACATTTTGTAGTATACTAAGCAACAAGAATAATTTCAAAATCCCTTTAGCATATAATACAAAAAAAAGAAGACAATTACTACAACATTTAGTTTGATCGAAATGTTTTTCAAGTTCGCGGTTGTAGTTCATCAGATCGTTGTACTAGTGAATTGCATGTCTATTACCAGAATGGTTTATATCATGGTTTGCGTGCTACATACTCAAAAAAAAGGGTTTTACAGAGCTGCTGGATAACTGCCTATACATACATATACAATTTGTCGAAAGACCTCATTTCTAGTTAACAATTCAATGTATTATACAATAATAATATTTACATTTGAGTACATGTACGGAGGACATTAGCTTATATTTGCAAACAGGGTATCTCCAAGTGGAGCACAGGCAACATCAGTATATTTACTCGTTGGCAATTGCCATATTATATCAAGTTTCAGCACAAATAACTCAACTTGCGCTCACACAACTCCCTGCCTTTACGATAGCTCCAGCCCGTGATTGCGGCATGCAACTGCGTAAGAGTATGTGTGCGTGTGTGTGTGGCAAACCGCCGCCTGATAATTTCTCTGCACTCGACTGATAACAACATTTAATTTAATGCCCGAGGTCAGCAATATTCCATTTATTATTGGATTAAATTCGGCAGTAAAGTTTCTGCCCAGGCTGCCCAGGCATCCATGGCTGTGGATGAGAGTGGTGGGGTTTGGTGAAGGGTAAGTGAACCGAGAGTCGTCCACTATCTGGAGTTGGGATAAGCGGCGACTGTCCTTTGTCCAGGATATAAATTGTGTGCTTGGCTTTTTTTACAACTTGTTGTTGCCGTTGCAAAAACACACAAACATACATGCATACATATATTTATTTATGTGGCACGCCCACAGCCGGGCACACTTGTCGCACTTGTCGTCGTCGACGTCGACGTCGACGTGAACGACATTGTCCTAGCCATGTCCTGGCTGCTGCTGCTGCTGTTGTTGCAGCTACTGCTGGTGCTCGCATGTCCCTCGCCCAGTCCCAGTGACTAGACGACAGGAAATGTATTTCACATTTTTTATGTGTCGCTTTTTTCTGCGTACCCCATGAAATTTGCATGAGCCGCAACCTGGCAAAGGATCTGGCCTGGACGTTGTTGATGTTCCTGCAGCCCGCCTTCCTGCTTGCCAGCCTGCCATACAAACTGATGGGATAAATGGGCCAGAGTAGGGGCGAGGGGATGAGGGAATGACAAAATGCCCATAAGGGATTAGCTGCAAATCGCAACCACGTCGCTGGACAACGTTGTTGTTGTTATTGCTGATGTTGCTGTGGCTGCTGTCACCCGTCCTGTCAGAATTTGTTGCAAAACTCATTTAAGCCAAGTTATGCGCAGTATGTAAATTGTTTTGGCAGCACCGATTTGATGTGTTCTTCTTTTTTCTATTTATTTTTAAATGAAACTTAATTGTTTTAGATGCAAAGTCATCATCATCAGCAGCAGTACGATGCAATAACGAGTAGGTGGAGGCGGTAGTGCTATTGGGTGGGGGAGGGTGCGTGGAAGGTTTAACAGTCAAAACAAACAAATGTGGCGGAAGGAAGTATCTCACTCGAATTTCAGTGAGGCATGAAGCCCACATACACATACACAGAGAAACACACACATCGAATGAATTTATGCATGAAATTGTCGACGCCCGCGTCCTGTACTCGGGATGCCTGTGGCCTATCGAAAGGAAATTGAAACAAAACCTCATTGGAAATACACACACACACACTCTTGATGCAGTCAGACAGGCGCACAGATTCCGCTTCCGTGCAAAATTCTCACTCGCTGCCAAAACATTTTCACCAGCTGATAACTATTACTGTGTGTGTGTGTCTCTCTGTGTGTATCTGATGGTGTGTGTGTATGTCATGTGTGTCCTGTCTGCTCGGCTCTACTTCAATATGCCATGCGGGTACCAGAATTGTGTCTGCTACTCTCCAACTCCTTAGCAAATGCCTTTCACTTTGCAAACAACTCAATCATCAGTAACTTCAGCTGCAAAAAACTATTTGAAAACACTCATAAGGCTATCGTCTATCATCAGATAAAGCATTAACAGCCAAACAAAAGTAAAAATAATTAAACATGTAACTCATAAAGCGCCGGAAGGCACAAACTGAATACAAGTCCAAAATGTCTTCTGAAAACCATAAGGGATAACAGCAATAACTTGGAAATGGAAATTGAGTCTGTGGATTGGATGGAATATAGAATTATGACATATAATTTATCGTAAGTGCTGAGAATGTATATCTTATATGGCTTTTGGTCTGCCGAACTCTGTAGTTAATCGATTATTTAATTTTGTAATTATTTCAAGCTCGATTAAAAATTCATGTTGTTTAATGTTTCTACAATCATTTTTGCGAATATTTAAATTTTTTTTTTTACCTATTTATATACACTTGTATATCCTTAAGATTCTATCGAATTGCTATAAATAAATAAAAAAGAAGAAGTTTACTCATTATAGATCAGCTTATAAAAATCGTAGAAACCCAATTATAAAATTGATTGTCAATTGTGAAAGAGCTTGAAAAAACAAAGTTTCTAGAAAAGGCTGCAATTTTGAAGAAATTTTCACTGTAAAACTTACATCAAACATTTTAACAAATATAATATAATTAGAAATTGCTTGTCATATATTCGTTACAGTTCTTACAATACACAAAAGTGATTTGAATGTGCTCTTAATAAAGTTATTTACGAGCCAAGCTTTGAGTCGATGCTAAACTGCAAGCTGCTGCACAAAGTGGTCTATAGATGCACATACCATGAAAGCTGAGCGGTATCAACTTGTGTGCAACAAATTAGTTACAGTTGACTGGGCTCGACAGCTTCGGGCCCAATTCAAAGGGCCCCAAACAAACACCCGCACATTTTAAGTCTATTCAAGCAAGTCGCATTAAGGCTCATTTGTTTTATCAGCTGCACACATACACACACACACCCAATGTGGTCTGCAACTAAAAATGTTGTGCCAAGCATAAGAAATCACAAGAGACAAAAGGCAAGAAAGCAAATGGAAACTTTCAAAGATACGAGCTAACCGAATAGTGGTTTAATAGTATATTTCGTATTCTTTGTATGGGTTCGAAATTCTTAAATTTCATTAAAATAGATAATTGAAAATTGACTTATGACTTTGTTGTCAGCCCTTATTATTTCCAAATTTAGGCTTTAATTACAACTTACAACTATGGATAAATCGAAGTACCGAAGCTTCCAACTTACGGCACATGAACATAGATTGACTAGTAATTTTGTATACTCTGCTGCTAACGAAAGCCATAAGCCAATCAGACGTATATTCAACACTCACATATATAACATTGATGCCACAGTTTTTCACCCATAGATATAAATGGTAATTTTGGTAGTCCTTATACTTTTTGTGAACGCTGAGCAATTAAAAATATACATAAAAGTACACAGTTAATTCGTAAAAAGTAATTTGATAAAAATGTACTTAATTGAGCTCTTTCTTTGCAATTATAAAACCTTAGCGTATACGCTTTCTTTAAGTCACAAGAGCTTATGCTCAAACCCACGTGTTTCAGTCGGTTTTTGTTTTGGGGCACATATTTGGCTGGTGCTGCTTTTGCTGCGAGTATTTGCTGTACGTGGTCTACTGATAAAATCATCAGCACATACTCTCTTGCACACACACATGTACACACACACACACACGGAATGCCTTTTTAGCAGCTGACGTTACCCATTTCACAAAATCCTTGCAGCTTCTTTGGCCAAAAACTTTTCTTAACAAAAGTCTCAAATTTGTTCCAATGCAAAACTGTCCTTTGGCTGGGCGCTTATCAACAATTGCCCAAGTGGAAGCCCAAGTATAGTTTTAAGCTGCTTAACAGCTTCTTTGCGTGTGCACTCAGAGAAAAAGCCCGAGATTTGGAATTAAGAAATCGCAGTCCTTTTTAGAGAATTAAATTTTAAGTACTTTGACTTTTTGGATATATATTTTTTTTTATAAAAGATTGACATTTTATAATAATTGGAAGTACATAGGATATTTTTAGGATTCCTCAGCAAAGGCAAACAATGAATTTTTAATGTTTCAAAAGATATAAAAAGTAAAAAAAAAATACGTCTACTTTTCAGAGCCATATTCTAAATTCTATGAGGCATCCTTTTTCTTGCAGTGCAGGACCACCACCACTGCTATCAGGAGCACCACCCGTTTGGCTTGTGGACGGTGGCAACTTGATTTAGTGCTCTCTGACCTGAGTTTATATATAAACAGCGGCGTCTTGTGTTACCCCGTTCGGGAGCCACAAAAGTTTCTGTGCGCCGCCCCGAGTAAAGACATAAATGGGATTATGATCTTATCACGTCCAAGGAGCAGAAGCAGCAGCAACAGCAGCAACAGCAGCAACAGCAGCAACAGCAACAGCAGCAACAGCAACAGAAGCAGCAACGTTACTTGGCGGCCAGACATATTGGTACATTATAATAACACCTTCTGTTGGCCAACTTAAAGCTAGGCAATGGACAGTCGAGATGTGGGTTGGAGGAGAAGGAACGGAGACAAGGACAGCAGAGGGGGCTGCTGCTTAGACAAACAAGTTTGCGGCGCAGCTTTGTCAAAGATTTATTTCTTGAGGTTTAGCGACGGCTGCTGGCCAGAAAATTTCCCCCCACCCAAACAACTTAATATGGAAAATTTGCAAGTACGAGTCTATTTGCCAAGGAGGCGACGCGACGTTGAAAACTTTGCAGCTATAACAGACGGGGTTGCAGGGGGCTGCGGGGCGGCAATCTTTAATTAAGAGCGGATTAGTTGGACATGGGTTCGATTGGCAGACGCAGTCGAACCTCCTCTGCCTTCCAATCTGCCAATGTGTTTTCGGGTCTCCGTCTCAGTCTCAGTTCACATTCACTTCAATTTATACTTTTAAACTGCTGTTCTCTTTCCTGCTGTGGTGAATCTTTGCTCTTTTTTGGTTTTCCTGTGATTCGCATCTGTGGTTGAGCAACCACCAGCCAGCAGCTGGCTTCATTAGTTTCTCTCCCCTTCCATTCAGAACCGGCACTTTTAACGGCATTTTGTGGCAGACTTTTTGAGTGCTCCATTAAAATTTAATGCGTGTAAGAGATCAGCAGAGGCAGGCTACATCTACTCTAGTTGCGCTCCTTAGATTAGCTGTCAAAAGTTGTTCAATTTAATTTCACGCCTGCAACGCCAACCCTGGCGCCATCTTAATGTTTGTGTTGCCAATTTTTTTTCGTGTAGTCTTCACTCTCCCCCATCCCTTGCTCATCTATCTCTTGAGTTTTTAATGGCTTTGGGAAATTGCACGCGCCGTTTACGCGCTCGTTAGACAAGCTTTGAATGTGCCCAAGTACTCAACATTTCAACATATCAGCATCATTATGGTTATTGATAAGACCACGCCCCCCACCCCACCCTCTGGCAGTACTGCACCGGGCTTACCTTCATTTCGTTTTCAGTCCGCTTCAGAGTGCTTAAATTCGACGTGGTTCAATGGTTCGAATCGATTTAGCTTGGCTCGGCTAAGTTCTGTTGGGTTAGCCTTGTTAGGTTAGGTAGGTAAGTAGTAACGTGATTTACCTTGATGGTTTCTGACTGCCAGCCTAGGCAATTAGTTCACATTAACATTGCAGCTTCAGGGCTTTCACAAGAGTTTGCAAGACAAAGCAATTTAGAATTGCCATTTTATACTTTGCTTCCGAAGGTATCATAGTATATTGGTTTTGTGCAATATCCATCATGCTGTCTGTCCGTCTGAGTGAACGCAACTTTTTTCGACATCCTTAGAGATAAAGACTTGAAACTTGGAACGTATACTGGTCTCAGAACGTACTGTGCCCGCGTCAAACAATGTGTAAAAATTGGAGATAAATATTTAAATATAGAGTAGCCAAACTTGGTAGGTAACTTTCTGGTAACCTTGTTTAAGCATATAGACACACTCTTACACCCGCCGTCCCCAGGAATATCGGTCCTAGAAATTTTAAATGCGCATATCTTTCATAATATGTAAGCTAGAGTCACAAAATTTTGAAAGTTACTAGTAACTCCCCTAAGATATCGATTAAAAAAAAACTGAATGGCCACGCCCATTTCGTCTCCCTAAACCGATACACCTGTTAGTGTAAGTCGATACGACCATATATATATATGTATATATATTTGAAAGCTAGAGTCACCAAATTTGAGAGGCACTTTGCTAGTAACACCCTTCAAAAATCCGGAAAAGAAATTTTGGACAACGCCCACTCCCGCTTATATCTCCCGCAATTTAAGAGCAACAGTTACCAAACTTCGAAGGTGGATACTAACATTTTTTGGCTATGCCCACCCCCAATTTCCAAAAGCCCACATCTCCCGTAACTTGAAAGCTACCAAACAGCTAACAAACTTGGAAAGAATGCTACTAGCTCATATCAACCGCAATTTGAAAAGAAAGTTTGGACAGTATTTCTTGGCTTCACCTAACCTGTTATTAGCTGGTATTACTTACGGTATCAAAGTATTTCGCAGTCGGTTTCGCTCGGCTGCAGCGTTCTCTCTTGTTTTGGCTAGTTTGGGTGCGAATTCGAATAAAGGCAGTAAATTTCAAGCCTTTGGAAAAACAAATTGGGCATTATTTGGATTTTCTTTGGTTTAGATAATGAAGTACACATATTAATTGAATATATTATATTTAGAAACAGATTAGTTGCTTACAAAAATGTAGAATGGGAAATAGCCATGATCCTGGCTTATAAGGATACTGGATTGAGAAACAGAAAATATCATTACGATGTAATTTTATTAATTAATCAATACGGCTAATAATAATGTGTTAAAATTAAAAAAAGAAACTACAACAAACAATGCTAAGAAACCAACTGCAAAAAATTATCACCCAGGCAAAAATCTTCAATATTACGAGCTAAGCTGTATAAAAATCCTCCGCTATGCTTCACTCATGATCTGGGCTGCATTCAGTCATCACAACAGGACCCTGATTTTTAAAATTTTAGGCCGTATAAACTTGAGGGTTATAAAAACCTGTTGGACGAAGTTTTGGTGAGCTTTATGGAGCATCAGCCAAATGCCTTATTCCAGCAGGATAATGCTTCATACATGTGGTTTCTGGATAGAGATCGTAAGCTCTTAGACCTGAATCCCATAGAAAACTGTTCCGTCTAGTTTATGCAGGTAATCGACATTTTGAGACAGTTGAGACAGGGAATGGTCACAAATACCACTACCTGACTTCCAAAAATTGTTGAAGTGATGCCAAATCGAATTTTTAAAGTTATAAACAAATCTAGTGGCTAGACACATTACTAATTGGATATTTCTCTGCCATTTCTATATGTTATTTTCTATATTTAATTTATATATATTCATTTTAATAGAATTTCGCACCTTAACCGCACATTAACAAAAGTTTTAATAACCAATTTTTTGTTTATATTACAACTTTAATTAATTTTTTATTTTATGTGCATTTAAAACAGCTTTCGAGGAATACAAAAAAATTATTAAAATTGTATTTTAAATTTTACAAGGAAAAAAACAATTGCCTGTTATCGAATATTGCAGAGTTTATATCTGGTTTAAAAGAAATTTAAATATTTTTCTACCCTGAACCCATTAAAAATGGGTAAAGAGTTATAATGGTTTTGTGCAAATATATGTAAAAGGCTGAAGGAAGCACCTCCCTTAAAGTATATATATTTTTGCTCAGGATTAACAGCGCAGTCGGTATAGCCATGCCCGTCTTCCGTCCGGTTCTCGTACGCCCGGCGCCGATTAAGTTTGCTTTATTTGATCAATAACTCCGTTTCTCGAATACCGATACATTTCGATTGATAGCAATAAATGGCACAATTTAAAGCGCAAGTGTTTTTAATTAATTCATAATATGTATATGCATATTATTGATAAACCGCCCAATTTTATCATATTTATCTCATTTCTATCAGTAGCCGCAAGAATTTTCTGTATGCGAGCGCATGTGTGAGAAAGTGAAGGCATGATAATCGATTCTGTCTGTACGTATGTCTGTATGTATGTATGTAGGCACATATATGCACGCGTTTGTAGCCAGCCAGTTAGTATTAGTTCGGGCTTGTGGATGAAAACATTCGATGCATTCGTTTTGTTATTACTCTTCAGTGCCTGTGCTTGCTATAAGAAATGAGTGCACTTGCAGACCTGCTCACATTTGGGTGCAAAACTTCTTAAATAGAACTTTGCCAATAAAACTAGAATATGTTTAACAGCTGGATTCTGGGTATATCGCAGCATTCTTACTTGCTTGAAATGATTTTGTAATCGTAGATAGAAAGCTTCAAGATTTTCAATTGTCTTATTTGTAGATTCTTTACATTAGTTTGCATTGTAAACACCCCTTCTGATTAATTGCAATGTAGTTAACAGTCCTTAAGCCCAATTTGTGGCACCTATAAACACTTAGTTGTCTACACACCTACACGGAAGTCCTTTGCGGCTTATTAGCTCGTTACCAAACTGTTACCCGAAAGGTCCATTGTCGTCATACTCGTAAACAGGCGTCAGTGAGACAAACCCCAATTATTTGCACCCGCCGGCAGAAGCAACTAACAATCACTTCCCTAGACTCTGTATGCCTTCTGCCTGCAATAAAAAATTAATCACAAGACGAGGCAAACTGCGGCTAAAACGTCCCAAAAATAACGCTGAATGTGTGGAACGCAGCCCAACCTCATTATCTCGGGGATGGCAGCTCTAGCTAATGTGCTAATGTGCAATTTCGAAAGGTGCTTACGTTGTCAAGTAGTGTGAAGATGAAGATGGGCTCTCCCTTTTGCTCTCCATTTCTACATTCTCCCATTGCTGCCCCTTCATGCCAATTGGCCATTTTCACAATGAATCAGAAAACGGACAACATATGGTACACACAATACTTGCCACAGGGGCACAGTTCAGTCTTCTGCACTAAGAAAAAATATATAACCTCGGGCTTCGATATCGGCATCAAATCAAAATTGCCCTGGAAACAGAAATATTGTAATTAAATTTCGAAAAGTAGAAATGCATGCCAAAAATGGACAATTCCAAAAATATATTGTTAATTTTTAGTTTCAAATATGGCCAATATATACAAACCTAAATCTATCTTGTTGTTAGGGTTGATAAGTTGAATTTCCACTTTTTAAAGATTAAGGTGATTCCAAGACATTTATTTTTCCAAGTGTGCCTCCGTGAACGGGCGATTGGCTCTTTGAACTTAGCCAGGCTTATTTGTTGGCAGCGCCCGTGGCGAAGCCTGGCAAAAACTGCAATTAATTCCCAAGCTTAGAATGAAATCTAATTGCTCGTTAGCGGACTGCGTTGTCCTTCGCTCCGCCACCCGCGCCCAAGACATGAATCCTTTGTATGTAAGTGTGTGTGCCCTGATGTCCTTTTTTGTTTTTATATTTTGTTAACTGCTGATTACAGCAGTTGTTCAGTTGTTGTTGGTTGCTTCAGCGGGGCAGCTTAACACGCCTCCCCACCACAGCCTTTGTGTTCAACCTTGAATGCAGGATGTTTATCTTGTGTCTAAGTTGTATTTTCTTAATGCTCCTTATACCCTAAACACGATAAGTCAATGGGTACATTACCGAATATCAAGATTCGATTAATAATAACAATTAAAAATAATAATAATCCAAGTTAATACTTTCTAGTAACTCATTTTACCATACCATACTACTTAACTTGCCAATATGTATGGGATTCATGTCGAAGCCGTTGAAACTTTTCACATTTTTCCTGGAGAGTTTTGTTTCACGCTCTTTCTTTCTGGTGTATGACAGACTAATATAATTCTGTGATTTATATGAAGCCTATTGATCGTTTTGTACAGTTATTGTATACTTATTATCATATTTAGCTACAGGATATATGCTAGTCGTTCACTCGAGTTTTTATAATAGAGTTTTTTTTTGGTTTTTTCTTAAGTTTTTCTTCATTCTTCCATTGTGTTTTTGTTTTTGCCGCCTGCAGCATTACGGAAAATGTTTCCCAGCAGGTTTATAAAGAGAAATTAACGGCACTTTTTCTTCTTTACTTTTGCGTTTGCTTTCCCCACTTCGTTTTCCTTATGCTCGAGGCTGAAAATCATTTAATGGGCATGTAACAGTAACTGTGACTGTGACTGTAAGTGTGACTGCGTAACAGTTGCTTAGACAATCAAATGTGCTGATGTGGCCCAAAACGCTACTAGCCATAATATGTGCATGTTGGCCTTTTTCATTTTCGTCGCGTCATCCGATTGATATAATAGTATATCATTTCATGGAATTGTTCAGAATGGACATGGAAATGGAGTCGGGATAAGTTTCCCATAAGCTTTCTCAATTGCCATTTGGCTGTGTGTGGCGGCCTCTGGCGTAACGTTTCAAATTAATTGAGTTGTTTTGTCGGCTGCTTAAATATTTAACTTTGGCCATGGCCTTTTGTTGCTCGACTGCCTGAATGGTTAGTGGTTGATCCCTTTGCTGCTTAGTTGGTCACTTGGGAGCGCACATAGACACATACACAGCTCCTGCTTATAGCCACATATTCACCTGTGCGAAACTTTTGGCATTTTGGTATTTATGGCTCATGGGCCGCTGTTGCATAAATCACTGACAATGTAAGCATGCGTCTCTGCCCCCAACCACTCAATCAGCCCCTTACCTGGCCAAGAATTTGTGTATGTATGTGTATGGTCAGGCCAGAAATGGCCAAAAGTGTTGACCACAATTAATGTTATGAGATAAGTTTATAAAAGCGCACGGCTCGCTGCGCTTGAAACCTTGTCAAGAGACAGAGAAAGAGAGAGAGAGAGAGAGAGAGAGAAAGAGAGAGAGAGAGAGAGATCCTGACTGTCCTGTTAATAAAATGCAAGACAAACAACATTGAGGGCTGCTTTGTGGGGCCGGGAGGAAACCGGCACTGCCAGCCACCCTTAACTCAATAGAAAGTACAACTCGCCACTCGCAACTCGCAAAATACAACGGAAATTAGGTATCGCTTACATGGACGCCGTTACCTTTTGTTGCCTCCTTTGCAGCACATTTATCGGCCACACTCACACCCAAGCCCACACTCAGACATTCACATCGACATCCACATCAACAGCCATCATGCACCTTTTTAGTGTCTGACCTTTCGTACTTTCGCTGCTCACAAAGGCGCATAATAACTGGTAGATTTGTCAAAATGGCTCAGCGACTGCCATTTTAAACCGGATGTTTTTTATTTTCTTCTCCCTCTCACACTCAATTTTAAATTTTTTTTCTTTTGTATGTTGTTTTGAAATATTGTCCATGTCAATTTTGGCTAGAACATGGGCTAATAGACTCGTCTGACATTAGTGTGGTGGGAGAGGGAGAGGGGGAGGGGGGTAAGGTGGTGAAATGATAAATACTCTATAAGAATTCCAAATGTAGTTAAGTGAACAATCTTCAAGGGATGTGCAAAAAAAAGCATTTGTACTGTGCAACAGTTTTTTATAGTAGATTCAATGAATATAAAACTATTCAAGACAACCTCATTAAACTCAAGTGACAAGACGACTCAGTTCACGGTAGCGAAAGTTTCGTTTACTTCTGACGAGGCTTGTCTATTAAAAGGTATTTATACAATTTTAAGAACAAAGTAAGCAATTTAATTGATCCTAGCAACTATTTCGACTGGTATTCAAAAATATAGTCAAATTTGCGTTAATTTGATGCAATGACACTTTAAATTGTTGCGACAAGTGCAGTAAGGCACACAGCCCTCAATAAACACCCCCTTCCCCTTCCCCTTCCCCTTCACTGAGCCACTCACATAAAACCCAAAATTCATATGGTATACCAAAAATGTGCCGACAAAATTGTGGCAGCAGCTTCCACTGCGTTGGCGGCGGCAGTCAAACAAACAAAGCATGGCCAGAAATGGAGATGCGAAATGTTGGAAATGTTGTGGTGGAAACTAACTACATACATGCAGGCGTAGCAAAATAGGATGCTAAATAAAGCTGTCTGCTAACACACAAATACACACACACACACAGTCGCGAGTCCTTGTTGCCGGTCTCGGATGACTCGATGGCTGTGTGACTAATGTCATTTTGGCATGCCAAACGCGCACAAGCACGCAACAATATCAAAAGCTATAGCGATACAACTAAAGCAGGCATATGCCAAGCATACATATTATTTGGGATGGAGGTTGGGGGTTGGCAGTTGGGGATTGCGGATAACTTGAGACATCACCCACGACATGCTAAAAATTTACAGCCAAAAATGATACGCTTGCCACATTGCCGCTCATTAGAGAAAACTATGAATGAGCTGCGCGCTTGTGTGTGATCTGGGTTAGGGGTAGAACTCCACGGTTGGCATATTAAAAGCTATGCCCTCAGGATGGGGGTCGTGGGTACGGAGAAAGATTGCCGACTGTATTTACCTTTTGCCAATGATAAAGTAAATGCGATTGGTGAATATGCTCTTATGCTAAGGAGTTGGAGATAATGCGTCCAGGGCCTGGGTGGGGTGGTGATGGGTGTGTGGTGAACATGTAGGAAAATGATGTTTAAGCTTCACGCAAAAAGTTTTTGCTCAGAATGAAAGTGAGTCAAGTGAGGGGCAGGCAAAAATTTGATTTAATTATGAGTGGCATTTATTGCTAAGAGCAGCTATCAGTTAACGCAAACACACTCACACACGCACTCTCACACATCTGGAAAGGTGTTAGTCTGTTGATAATGCAAACAAAACGCCAACAAATAAAACGGGAAAAACTTTAGCAAGCAACAAGTCCACGAAGTTCAAATGCTCTATGAAATTGCTTGGTGGGTTACGTAAAACATACGTACAAGAAATAGTGAAAGATTAAAAGATTAAGTAAACAATGGTTATACAACGGAAAGTCTAACTTATTATCTAGGGCAGTTTAAATCAGATAAATAGTGAGAGAGATTTCCTAGTTTGTGAATTACGTCTTTTAAATATGTATGATTGTTAAATATAGCTTGACAAGTTTTTAGCTTTTGTTCTTAATAAATGTAATAAATAAAAAAAAAATGATTATATATTAATGACGGCTATGGTTTTCGATGTATTTTGAAGTTTTTTCATTCGAAAACTCCATATTTAATTATTTTTTATTTGAAATGAGTTTGAGAACCATTGAATGAAAAACAAAAATTGTACAGTTTTTCAAAATTTTCTCACGGTCGGGAATTTTTTACTTTGTTAGTTTACTAAGCGGTTGGCAAGTTGGATATAATGGTTGTCAGATCCTCAGGAAGAGCACTCAAAGAAGTCAAAAGTTGAGTGAGTGGATCTAGCTATCTGTGACTGCTTGTCAAACACAAACTGACAGTTGCCTAAGTGGCAACTTAATTTCTTAATTGTCAACTCGAAACTTTTATCGTGCACCTGCCAGTAAAGCAAGCCCTCCCCTAGAAAACTATTTGGATTCAGAGTGAAAATGTCAACTTCTTAGCCGTCAACTTTTGGCGCTTTTGGCTTCACCTGCGGTTTGCCTTTGAGCTTGTCAAGTTACTGCGTATGGATAGTTTATCAAGTTGGCAGTTAATTTCTGGCCAAACACATATATATATATATATATATATATATGTATATATGCATCGCCTTTCTTTGACAGCCCACAAGAAGAAGTCACAAACTGGCAAAGTGACATGCAGCCAGAAAAGTTTACCATTTCTGTTTCAGTTTCAGTTTCAGTTCTTGTTTCAGTTTCTGTTTCAGTTTCGATTCTTGGCTTTAGTTTGTGTTCCGCCACTGAATAATTGAGGAGCATCAGTGTTGGGCGTTGGTTCATTGTGCCCGGGAAATGTAGTCTTTGGCAAGCACTTAAAAGCCGCCCTTATCTTTGTGCCTCTTGCGGAAGTTCTCGCCCCATTGCCCGTTTAATGCCTGTATAATTTAACGCCAGTTTAAATTTTAATTGTTTTAATGAAAATGTCGCTTGCGCCTTGTCATTTTCATAAAGTTTTCCACTGTCGCGTCGTGGATTTTACACATTTTAATTGCAAAGCTACCACTCACCTACCCCTCCCCTAACATCCCATTTCCTCGTAACCCCGTTGACAGCCCTCGAGCCGCCCATTTCCCAACAATTTGTTACAAATAATTATCATAACCTGATTAACATGAGCTCAGCAAGTGTTTCAGCGTTTGATGGCGGACGGGGACTGCTGTGGGGGTTGCAGACGGAAATAGTCATTGGCAGAGGCAAAGCCCCTTCCTCCCCTCACCATCGCTCACCGCTCACACTTCGCATGTCTTAATTTGTAAAACTTTTAAAATGCCGTTGCCGTTGTCGCTGTTACTTATTTTTTATGCATGTTAAGAGTGACAATCTCAGCAACACACACAGTTGCCCACACCCACACACACACACACACACACACACACACAGACACACTCTTAATTATGCCGAGTGCCAGTCGAGTTGTTGTTGCTGCTGCTGCAATTTGTTGTAATTTGGCGGTAGACGCGGCTGCATAATTAGAATTGTAAAAACATATTTAACATTTTTGTTAATGCCAAAAACAGGACAGGCAACTTAGCAGACAAGTCGCCAGAGAGACAGAGAGAGACGCGTTGAGGCAGCTTTAAATGCATCACTTACGTGTATTTGTAGACAAGAGCCAATTTTCGACCTGCCGAAAACTTCACACCTTTCAGACCTAGTACAACTGTGCACATTTAATTTAAAATTATAGCTAGATAAAACTTTATATGATAAAGTCGAGCGGTGTTGATAATATGTTCCTTTGTTGAAATGATTTTTTGTGCGGTTCTCACTTTAAAATGGGGTTGATAATTCTTGAATACATTTTTATATTTTTTAATAAAAGAATGAAATATCAGACATGTTCTAATTTGAATTTAAGCAAAATTTGTTTTATTTAGGCTAAAAGTTCTGGACTCTCTTCACAAACTAGTAATAACGATAGCAATGTATTTGCAACAGGCTATATCAGTTAGCTTAGGTTTAATGGCTGTCGACCAAGGTCGACACACTTAAGCCATTTACCCGTTGTGATACCGTGTGGAATCTACTTCCTTTCTTATGCAATCATGCGGGCATGAATCACAGGGTAGATCAGCCAGATGCGTTTATGAATTTCGACAAGATTGTGATAAGAAATAGGTTCCCATTGTGGTGAATCTTTTCCTTGCAAGTACAGGGCAGAAGAGTTGAAAATATTCAGAAGATCTTACCTTCTCCTCATCTCTACAACTCCTGCAGAAATCATTGTAGTCATTGTGCTTGAAGCCTTTTGGTATGAACACCCACTAGCCAATATCCGGTTAATGTACGTATTACTAAGGAGCAATTTGTGCGGCTTAGTCTACACAGTTTAAATTAGGCCAGGTTTTGCGTGCTATTCGACCACAGTTGTCACTTAGCCATTTGTCGTTTGACTTGAGTCTATTTTTTCATTAATTTTGAGTTTGCAGGCAGCCAGTGGCATACCTTCCTTGTCAGGGAGAAGGCGTAGTAGAGTGCATCTCTTGGCTAGCTCATCAGCTTTGCAGTTGCCATCTATATTGTATACTGTGGTGCCCAGGCACCCAAATTAGGCCAATAACATGCTGATTTGCCACGTCGTGTAGAGATTTACAACAGCTTGTTACAGACATAGAGTTTGACAAAATCGTACTGATAGATTTGATTGCCGCTTGGCTATCAATATATATGTTGATGTTGCACGAACTAATTTTAGACCTCTTTAGGCAATTAAGTGCCTCCTCTAAGGCTATTACCTCTACCTGGAAGACACTACTAAGCTGTGCGGAGTATACGCCTCCACTCCACGCTTGGCGGTGGACCGGGAGTTCCGTAAATCCATTCCTTCCTCTGGGGGAAGTATGTGCTAATGGATGTATGGAGTTGTCCTACTGGCACACAGTAGTATAGTTTTGTGGGAATCATTACATTACCCACTAGAATGGGGGCATGATCCTTGTTCTGATTGACCCATACTGCGGGTTCTCTTAGTCCTATGACCGTAAGTGTAGCCTATTCAATGCCTCCTGATTCTAGACATGGAATGTCTAAGAATGTCTAGCGTCTCATTGGGCGTGGTGCGAAAAGCACTTGAGATGCATAGTTTAGCCATCCGCTGATCCTTGTTAGGTGTTTCTGTCAGCATTCTTAGCCCGTAGTTAGGTATTAAGATGCCAGTCTAATTTCCTGTCCAGTGTCAGTCCCAAAAAGTTGGCACTGCTACAGAAGGAAAGGTTTGTGCTGTTTAGTCCGGGAGGGACTATAGTAGGAGTTGTATCTTTCTTGAGAAGGGAATTAGCTCTGGTTTGGTGGGGCCTACATACAATAACCCACAGTTATTGGCCGAGGATGATAATATTTTTAACTTACATATCATTTGGTCACATAAGGTTTGGGTGTCCTCTGAAGATAGCAGCAACATCCGCATATGCGACAGTCTGGTAGCCGCTTCCCTCCATGTCCTGCAGCAATTCATTGACAGCTATGTTCCATAAGAGGGGTGACGTACCTGAAGAGTGTTGAGGACCCAAGCGTAGACTTCACAATCCTGCAAGTGAGCAATTGACTGATCAGTCCCACTAATCCGGCGTCAACCCTCAGGTCCGGCAGGGCTCCAGCTATCACGTCTAAGATGATATTGTTGAAGGCACCCTCGATGTATAGGAAAGCAACAAAGATATATTCCTTGGAGTATAATGATGTTTCTATTGCATTGACCACGGAATGCAGGGTAGTAAGGAAGGGTTTCATTGATGTGATCTCTTCAAACCTCATAAAATGTTGGGTTGTAGGTAGCTTTGAGCACCCTGGGAAGTGAGTATTTAGGAGGATATCTAGTGAGACTTCACTGCAGTCGGATTAAGTGTTGTCATCTCATTTCATTTTCATTTTTTTCCGCATTTCAGAAGTCTTTCCAGGACTTCCCCCGCCAGACTAGCCTTATACTGAGACTAGTGAAAGGTCGTTATTCTGCAATTTCGGATCTACATGGAGCGGGAGCGCCAAGTTGTGGTGTCCACCATGGTGGCTTCTTCTTAGGCTTTGATCTGCCAATGGGACAAGCTGCCTTGAAGGCACTTTCGCACGCCCTTGTGAAGGTGTCTGTGAGTTTGCACAGATGCTCAAGAGAATGTAGATCCGTCGGAGGATTCTCCGACAGGATTCGATTCAGATTCCGTTTATAAGCATCCTAGTTAGCATTCTATTGATTCAAGAAGTGAACCGGTTTTGGGGGCTTAGAGAAATCTTATACTCAACATATCTATGATCAGAGAAGGAGGGTTCGTCGGCGACTCTTCATCCTTTTAATTTATCACTAATGATATGTGAAACGAGGGTTAGGTCTATAACCTCTCTACGATTTTTGATAATACAAGTTGGATCATTTTCCGTATTGTAGAATAGTATTAACGCCAGCCAGGAGGAGCATGAGGGCAGGCTATATCAGAATAGTCTGACTTACACTAAACTATGACTACATTGATGTCATTCATTTCTTCAAATAAATATCAGATATATTAAAATCTAAGACCTATACCAATGAAAGGAAATCTGAAAGTCACACTCTAAAGTTGAATACCTTAACTCATTCTCAATCCAATAATATATCTGCACATCTGTTTGGTCCCTTCCATTTACTCACTTCCTCTCCGCATCTCCCCTCGATGTCCTTCATTGCATGTCGTGGGCTTTCCCACAGCTGTCGCCAGCAATTTACAATAAAATGTGGCAACTTTAAAGCGAAACATTCACCCACTGAACGAAAACTCGTTTTCAGCAGCACCCACATTCATAAAGAGTGGTCGGGTGGGGGTGGATCGGAGTCATGACGTCGACAATCGAAGTCATTTAACCAAAAAGCGATTAATCTATAAACACATAAACTACATGCGCTGCATCGGCTGAAACACAAAAAAAATAGCTGAAAATAAAAATCAAAAGCTCGACACTGAAAAATGTGCAAAATCAGTGAGAAAAATCGAAAATCAAGCCTTGTCCTGCTGCTGGCTGCAGGGTGCTGGATACAGGCCAGTTTCATTGGCAGCTCGTTTGGCAGACGTAGTGGCCGTTGCGGCTCCGTTCTGGCATTTTATGCAAATGTTTGGCCTCATGCAGTGTCGGAGCCGATTTCCGGCCATGTGTGACAGTGGCCAATGGACAGTGGCCAGAACTCAGATCCTGCCAGCGGCCAAGCAATAAAAGTAACGGCCGCCGCATCAAGCGTCGTAAACAAAAAGACAACAACATGGAGTCGGCTACCAACAGCTATCGATATGATTAACAATTTTTGTATACCCTTAAAGAAGATGATTCAAATTAATGAATACGAATGTATACAAATAATACAAATGAATTCGTATCAAAAAATAAACCTATATGTTTTACTGTTTCAAGCCTTTACAAGTTACAGTTGCCATTTTCACTCTGTTCAAGCTTTTGAGGATGTGAATTAAAATTTAATATTTAATTTTTACCTTTTCATATTAATCAATAATAAATTGTTATTGCTGGGCTATAAATGTAATCAGGAATATAATAAAAATTTTCCATTTTACGATTTTTAAAAAAATTCTATGCTTTTTCATTAATATATTTTTTTCTTATATTATTAATATTACTTTCCTGTTCCATCCCATTGGCGATGGAACTCTTTCGAACTCTTTCATTTGTATTTTCCATGTTGCAATCGTTGTTGCTGTTGCTGTTGCTGCTGCTGTTTTTGGGGCCGGTGACCATTAAACGGTATTTGGCCATTTGCAATTTATGAGCACCCAACAATGACTACACATCCGGGCATGTAGTGCAGCGCCGAAACGTTCGAATCGGTATCGAGGGAGTACTCTACTATGGACAAAAAAAAAACAAGTCGGCTGTAACCGACTGGGAATACTCTCATGCGAGTGTAATACCAACTGACAACAGGGGAGACAGCACCGTTTAGGGGTGGGGTTGTCTGGGTGGCGGTGGTTGATAACCCTTGCTCTAAAACTTTCTGAGAAATTGGTTTTCGAGAATTCTAAAAATTCTTACAATATAACTCCCAAATTTGGAAGCCTTACCTCTAGCATTATGGAAGATAAAGACTTTCTCGATTTTTATAGGCGGCGAAATACCAGAATTTTTTTTTACCAATATCAGAGGAGCTTCTTAATAATAAGTTTGGCAACTTTGCCTCTTAAATGCCTGCTTTTCAATCATGGTTTGATCTCTATATAAATATAAATCTATGCAAGTCTAACAAACCAAAGCAGAAATAATTTAAACATCAACGGGCTCAAAATAAGTTTGTTTTGCACTTTGCATATGAAATATTAATACTTGATTATCCTTTATACCTTCAATTATGTCAAGCAAAGCTTGAATGTGTCTTTTTGAACTTTGTCATACTCTACTCTTCACACTTTGTGGGCTTGATACGACACTAAACTTCTTGATTTTTTCTCCCTGTGTAATATACAACATATAAAGAATTCGAGCTTAGCGCTAAGTAACAATTTAAGTACGAATTTCATGCATTCATGGAAATCAAGGGCTCAGGCAAATTCAGCGACTATGACAACGACATCGTCATCGTCGTCGCCGTCGTCGTTATCGTCGTCGTCGTCGTCGTCGTCAGCCATCGTCATGTGGATGGCTCATGGTCCATTTCATATGCGCGCGATTATTGTTAAATGACTTCGGATAACAACAATGCGACTATGAGTCCTGTATCTGTTGCTGACCGAATGAAGCGCAACGGTCATATTTATACTCTGACGTCGAAGAGAGAGTATATTGGTTTTTGTACGATGTCTGTCCAGCTGTTTGTCTGTTGCCAGAGTTAAAATTGGAGTGGTACGCCCACTGGGGTACTGGTAAATCGGTAATATCGATGAGTGCTAATCGATAAAAACACATATCGCCCACATTTTCTAAGCCAGAGTCACCAAACTGAAAAGATAGATTGATTGATTACAGTGGTCGAGACACACGCAAGGAGTTTCTCTACCGCCAGTTATCAATTGGTCTGGCAGTGGTACCAGAGTATTCCGAAGCCGGTTACGCCCGACTGCAATGTTCGTACTTGTTTTATATGCATGCTCTCCTCATGTAAATGTTCTTCTGCAGACAACAACAACCACAACACGAGCAGCTGCTGCAACCACCACAAACATTTTTAAATACATTTATATGTATGCATTTTATTATACTCTGATACCGAAGGTATCATAGTATCTTGCTTTTGTGCAATGTTCGTCATACTGTCTGTCCGTCTGTATGAACGCAACTTTTTTCGACACCGTTAGAGATGGAGACCAGAAACTTGTGGCATTACTAGGAACCTTATCTCATAATTGTTTTTCAGCCTCGTCCACTACCCCCTCTAAAATTCCCAATGTCCATATCCCCCGTAATTTAAGAGTTACAGCTAAGCCCACGCCCAAAAATTGCACAACACAACATCTACCGCAATTTTAATGGGAAACTTGGACGGTAGACTACTAAAAATCTCCTTTAAAGATCAGTGTTTCTTGGTTACACCCACCCTGTTCTGTAGCACCGGCTATCAGATGGTATTACTTATGGTATCAGAGTATTTCGCAGTCGGTTACGCCCGACTAAACGTTCTCACTTGTTTTTTTATTTAGAATTTGTGTAAAATTAAATGTGATAAAAGTGGACGAAGGAAGCGTTTAATGTGCCAAAAGGATTTAAGAATCTGTAAGGAAGCAAAAACAAACTAGCAATAAAGAAGAAAACAGAATAAATAAAAAAAATAAGAATGGGCAGACAGGGAGCAAGTCAAATGCCGGAAATATTTGGCCCGCTTGGGGTAGGCAAACGGAAATCACAAAATAAGCAAATTGTCTGGCAAAATAAAAATTACTTCCGCAACGCACGGACGCTCCACGTCTGCGATGTCCTGCGAAGGACAACAGCTTAGCAGCCGGCATACTTGTTGCACAAAACCAACAAATGGGAATCGCAGTAAATGAAGACTGCAAAGCCGAAGATCAAATATACTATGTATTTAAGGCTATAGATTCGACAAAGAAAGTAATTGATATAGCAAAGAAATTTAGACCGAAATACTTAAAAAGAGAAAAAGAAAAATATTATTGCATAAGCCGAAAGTGGTGGAAGTAAAATAAAGCATCTAAAGTTAACAGAGTCTTTTATGTAAACATAGAATAAACTTTGTTTTATGTCAAACATTATAATTAGTATAATAATACATTTAAATTGAAGCCTTGTACTCCAACTCGGGCTTATTCTCTATTTTGATGGACATAATAACTATACATAAGGAACAGTAACTTCATCTGATTTTAAAGCTGGTTACTTTCTCAACATTCGTCACTCAGATTAAAATTGTTTGTTTGTTTCTGTTCAGGTTGTGGGCCCTGGAGGCGTTCTCTCTGCCTCCCTCGCCCTCTCTGCATGCAGCTTTTTGTACGGGCCATAAATTATACTACAAATATAAAAATGGCAAAAGATAATGGAATCAGACAGACTAAGGCACCTTTAAACTATCTATCTATAGAAATGTTATACATAGGTACTATTGAAAAGTTATTTGTTAGAGGTTTTCAAGTTTGAAGGGCGTTATGGCCTTGTATCTTTATTATTATTGGGATATCTGCACTGTTATCTATTTGCCCCTTCTGAGACTATAGCTCCTCCATCAACCTCAGCTCCCACACGAATGCGAGAATCTTTACTAGGTTGAGGGCTTTAATGCTTTGAAACTCACAACATGCATCTCAAGGTTGCTGTATCTTCTTCTAGTTAAGGCGACAAACTCTGCTGGGATGTATATTGAGGATTGAGGATTCTTCCTCGGTTGCACAAAACCTGCACAGTTTGTTACTACAAATACCTAGTTTAGTTAGGTGACTTCTAAGTCTACAGTGTCCTGCAGGAGACCGGTGAGTATCCTAAGCCTGTTCCTCTTGGTTATTACTTGCATAAATCGACATCTTGCTTGTCAGAGTCCTTCTGTCTCTGCCAAGCTCCGTTGCCGCCTCTGCCTTTTTATTTCTAGGCTGCAGTCGTATTGTGTGCCTTCCTATGCTACAAAACGGCTCTGGCCCTTTTAGGGGCGCTCTGTACCCATTCTCGCTTGCTCATCAGCCGCTTCGTTCCCCACTATGTTCCTGTGGCCCGGGATCCATCTTAGGGTATGTCTATTGTGAGTCCCAAGTTGGTCAAGCTTGGATCGTACCTCATGGACTACTTTAGATGTTATCTTCGATAGGATGGATATATCTGTATTCCGATGAAATATGCTGGTGTGCGTCCCCAGGGATTCATGGTTTGATATCCTGGGGCCCACCTCTCCAAGGCCTATGCTCTGATTGGTGAGTGATCCATCGGTGAACCATTTTATGGTGTGCGGATTCATGGGACGTCATCTAGAGTCGTCCATTCCCATTTGCTAATCATATGAACTAAGAAATTTTGCTGGAATATGTATTCAGCTAACATTTCATCGCTAAGTTGCATCAGTAGGGGAAGATAATCTGAAAGAAGTTGGGCATCTCTCTGGCTTAGGGTATGATTGCCCCAACTCCCCAGCTATACTTCATGCGATCGGGATATATCCGAGGGCTAGGCCGCTTAGTAGTGTTTTCCTAATACGGCAGAGGAGAATGTCCTGACCTATTTGAAGGAAAAATGGCAGTCGTCAATCGACGGTCTATATC
Source organism: Drosophila grimshawi (assembly GCF_018153295.1). NCBI lineage: Eukaryota > Metazoa > Arthropoda > Insecta > Diptera > Drosophilidae > Drosophila > Drosophila grimshawi. The sequence goes on along the minus strand of NW_025062489.1, from coordinate 1,044,130 downwards.
TACTCTTACTTTCGATAGCACCTTCCTGTAGGGGGATACTACATGCAAAGTGCATTTCAAAAAGGAGTTCTAGTTTCTGCATATTTTTTCTCGGAATGGAGTTAACCCCACATTTCAGTGTTAAATTTGCATCCGGCACTCGTTTTGCCAGTGCTCTATGGAGCCTGACGCCTTCACTTTTTGCTCACTATGCTTTTGCAGAAATATGTAATTCTTCCGATTGGCCTTCTAATCTCCTTATTATAGGAGGTGAGACTTTCACGGTACTGTTCCCATACTCCGTCTCTCTTTGTTTTATTGAAGAGGCGACATTTGAACATGCGCAGCCTTTCCAGGCTATCGTTCCACCAGTCGACATCCTTCTCCATAGACTTTTTCCCTTCGGGGCACTCATGCTTTTATTAATATTACCTACGGCCCTCTCTAGTTCCAGTGGGTTTTCGGGGTATACCAGATGTTCCAATGACCAAGTTGGGCTCTAAGGTCGACTTGAATCTTTCCCAGTATGTTTTCCTGGGTTGGTGGCTTGGTATACTGTTATCCGTATTTAATTGCAGCTTCAATGGTCAGACATAGATTCTTCTGAAGAAACATGCCAGTCCCTAAGATGAGGTTTTAGGGACCGACCGATCAAGGTGATCCGACATTACCGAGTTCCAGATTATATTTACATCTAAAATCTGTGAGGCACGTATTCCTCATGTTGAGGTCGCTGCTGTCCCATATCAGCGGCATCTTCTCTTTCCTGCAATACTCCACCATTTTCTTTATTTCTAGTGATGGGCAGGCTCACCTCCTGCGAAGGTTGCAACCTTGCTCCAAGATTCTTCTTCAATCCACTTACGGGAATGATCGCGTATCGAAAGGAGATCTGGTGCCCCTTTCCACAGTCACATTCTTGGATAGCTCGTCTATCCCGATAAGTAGGAGGGCTCTATCACCTTCATTTCTCTTAGATATCATCTTCCATGTGTCGGTCTCGATTGTTCTGGTTCCTCAGCAGAATCAACAGGGATTCGGGTAGTTCAATCCACGCTTCTCGGGCGGAATATCATTATGCAGTGGCGCTACGGTACATCGTCTCACCCTTTTTAACTTTAGCATACGCCTATACAACTATATATCTCCAAAATTCATTCGAAAAATTGTGTGTGACCTTTAGAAAAACCCTCTCATAAAAATCGAAGAAAAAAAACAATAGCTCCCAAACTTAGAGAGCTAAAGTTAATAAAATGTAAATGTGGTACTGGTAACAAATTTTATTGATTCATATGTCGAGCTAATATCTTGTAGACATTTAGTTGATCTGCGACAAAGTAACTGGAAGTGTTATCCTCGTCAAAGATGAGAGTCATATTAATTATTTCAAGTCAGAGAATATTGCAGTTAGCTTCGCAAACCCCCAACTGTCTATCATCGACTGATAATGAAACCTTAGCACTGTTGCTTTGATCTAACAAGCAAATTGGCACACATGTGCAGGTGTAACCAGAACACATACGGTAAACAGAAATACAATTGAAACTGGTCGTCAACAAATGACAACAACTCAAACAGCGTCCCACAAAATACAGAACCCACAAAATTATCGCCTCCAATTATGCTAGGGCGTGTTGTGTTGAATGGGAAAGGGGGTAAGGAAATAGAAGGTAGTGGGTATGGGGAAGGTGGAGGTGTTGGGTAACTGGGACTATTAGCGCCCTGTGGAAGCCAACATTCTAATGAGTTGCCTGGCAGCCGTTTGGCCATTGAAATGCGAGTGCTGAAATGTTTGTTTCCTTCTCTGTTATTTTGACGCCTCTCTCCTGGCTGGAGGGTTGTCGGCTGCTGACTTGCGTGGGGCTGAGGGTGAGGATGGGGATTGGAGTCGAGGTAGCGCTTGTGCGGTATGCGTTTGTTTTGCATGTGTGTGGGTGTGTGTGTTGTTGTCTTGTTTTTCTGGTTTATTGGGCTAATTCAATAACCAACAACAGCGTCAGGCAAGCAGTAAAAAAAAAAATGCCAACAAGGACAACGTTGCCACTGAGGTTTTTTGGGGGTTCTGCCGGTTGTAGCTAAATGGCACACACACACACACACAAACACACGCACACACATTTACAGGGTTGGGAGCTTGCCTTAATACATGGCAGTTATCTGCCCACAGGATTTCCGTTTTAGATCATCGCACAAAAAACATACACACAAGCAAACACAAACACACATTCATACAGCTAAAGAGAGAGACACATACATGCATATGCAGTGAGTGAAGCATCCTGGCCATGTCCTGGCTGCTTGACTGCTAACTGGGAGTGTTGAGACCATTGGCAGTTCGCACTCAATCAGATAACTTTCTCCTGCCGCAACCACAAATATGATAGGTGTGCGTTTACATATGTGAGTGAGTGTATATGCTTGTCAGCATGAGTATGAGTTGCTGTTGTTTTTGTTATTGTTGTTGTTGTTCAAGCTGCTCAAGGTTTCACTACCTCCGAAAATCAGACACATCCCCAAGCAAATGTTTTGATTATTTTTTTTGGTAATTTAAAGAAAAGAATTGTTAAAATTCAAGTAAAATAATTTTGAAAATAAGCCAAATTTATACATTTTTTTATAAGGATTCTAACATGTTGCACTTTGAAATAAAATCACATAAAATATAAAATTTGGCAAAAGATAAAACAATAATATTACATAATTCTATTTGATATTAATATTTTTGAACCAATAACGAAAGAACCTGCATGAAAAAATTTGGTAATCAAATCGTGCATATTTTTAAACCGAAATGTAAAAATAAAGCATGGCTCGTACCTAATTGAGATAAGCTCAATTCGTATTTTAATTTATGTGTAGAATTTTTATAAGCAAAAGGAATCGAGAGGTTGAAACGGTTTAGAGCTGCCAAAAACCGGTTCATTTATCCACCCCCTGCCCTCCAACCCCATCCACATAATTTGAGAATGTGTGTGTTGTGTGGAAATTTGGAAGGCAGTAAATCAATTCGATAGGCAGTAAAAGGACAACCCTCGCTGCCAGCACATACGAGTTTATAACTTTATCAGGCATAACGAGTACATTATCCTGGCGCAGGCTGGCACACGTTCGTCCTGGCAAACTTCTGCCTCCCAGCCAGTCAGCCAGCCAGCCAGCCAGTCAGTCAGCTAGTCAGACTCCTGTCTTGTTTTTTGCGGCATTTAAAAATAACTTTAATGGAAAATTTATCGATCAGGACACGCCAGGGAGCAGGACTAAAGCTGCTGCCCTCGCTCCTGCTGCTACTACTGCTGATCCCTGCATTGAGATAAGCAACGCACAAGCACAAAGCCAGCCAACAATAGCAACAAGAACAACAACCACAAACAACAGCAATAAGAGAACACAACACAACGCAACGTGTGTAGGCAGTAAATCGCCCGAAAAGAAATCAACAAGGATATTATGTGCCAGGCTTGTCCTTGTGTGCAAACCGTTTACCATTTTACAGGTTGCCCCGTTTACGTCGAAAACATATTAAGACATTTTAGTGCCGTTTTCACTTCATTAGTTTTGATTTTGATTTGGATTTGCTTTTGCTTTTGAATTTTGAATAGTACGCAACACAACACAACAACAAAGCAAATAGTCATAAATACTACATTGCAATAGATACAGATACATGTAAACGGTTAAAACCTACGAACGATGAGCTTGAAGGTTCTGGTTTATGTGTACAACTTTGAGCGACTCAGCATTGAAAGTATTTGTGTGTGTTAAGCAAAAATAATATTCTTAATATGGGTGTTTTATTGGATGTGTGGATTTCATAATTTGTTCGATTTTTTAGTTTATAGATTCCATTATTATATTTATATTAAAATTTTGATGGATAGGTTTTATAAGAACATTCTTATTGGGTTAAGGGTTTCTATATCTTTCAAGCTAATAACATATTTCCCTAGCACTTCCCAAACTTGAGTATATACATGATATAAAACTTTACTTTTCAGAGAGAAGGTTTAATAAACAAAATTACATTTTTAACTGCTCTTGTTTCCAAAGACAATTATTACAACTTGGATATGTCCAAGAACTTTATTATTATGTCAAATTAATAATTAATAATGAACTCATATGTATTTACATATTTCTAAAAAAAAATTAAGAAATGAATCGCTACACTTCAATTTATTGCTCAGTTCTTCAAATATTCATAAAGATGAGGTCAAGCTTTCAAATAAATTTTTTTTCGTTAATAACAATTTTGCCGGAGCTGTGTGTGATTTTTGCCCACCTCAGACTTATAGCTTTTCTGCTTAGTATAAACGCTCGTTGAAGTTTCAGCGCTTACGTAAACCCAGTTAAGAAAGCAAGAGAAATAGAAACAGAGAGAGAGAGAGAGAGAGTGAGAGAGAGGGAGGGGGAGTGAGTAACAAGTTTCATGCTTCCGCACCAACGCGCATCTTTAGTTCCCCACCGGCCCCACATAATCAGTTAATTATGCGACCGCCATCTTGAGAGAGCCACTGCAACAACTTGCAAAAACTTTTCCCAAAGAAAAACTCAAAGCTCAACTCTCCGCTTACCTCTCTCCGTTCTCCTCTATTCCTTTGGGTTGGGCACTTAATCATGGCGCGGGAATTATGAAATGTGCTGCGTAACATCGTCAACATCATGCCATCAGGCTATGCAATTTCTTTTGCACAGTTCATTCTCCTCGCTCTCTTTCCCTCTCTTTGTCTCTATTTCTCTCTCATCTCATCCTGTTTACTGTGGCAAAATCATTAAGCTAATGTACTGTTACTGTAACGGTTACTCCTTACTCGAAACAGACGCCGCGACGTCAGTGATAAGTTGAACTGTTTGCAAAACTGTTGTCTGCGTTCACGGCGCAGCACTGTGAATGAATAAATGGAATGAATGAATGGAATAACTTGATGGAATGTTTGAGTGCATTGAATCAGGCATCCAGCTATTGGTCATATTTGACAGTGCATAAGATTCACTATATATGTATATATATACACATATATAAGGTGCAAATGTGTAATGTACTCGAGTGTGGTTCTTTTATTTTTACATAAGCTATTCCCACCGGACTAACCTTAAATGGTCGGGTCTAGAGATACGCGGATAGATTTGCCAATCTAAGAGATCTGTGTATTGTTCAGGTTCGGATTGCACACAATCACAATGGTCGGTCTTAGCTCGCCAGATTCTCGGGGTTATTTCTTGCCCAAAGAATATAATTGTCACTGACACATTTAAATAGTACGCGGTAATAAAACAAAATAACAACCTGTGTTACTGGAACTAAATATTCCAATCTTACTGACGCCGACCCGCCATATAAACTATCCTGAGCTACTAGTTCTATTCGAGGAAACATAGACGGTGGTTGTCCCACTTCTCACCCTACCATGATAATGATATTACTTTTCTTCATTATCCCTACAAGTCTCTTTAAATCTAATCACATTTTCTAATATCTTAGCGTGGATACTCGACAGACAAAAGATTCATTACAAGCTTCATGTATTATTCTTCATTAAATATCTACTAAGTTCCAACATGATTAAATTCTACGATCCATTAAATAATCAAGATTTGACTTATAAGTACATTGTTAAATCTAAATCTGAGTTAGGGATTTTTTTTATCAACTTGATTTGCTAATAATTCATTTCAAAATACATTGCTTCCTTCAACAACCAATTCATATTCAAATTTCTGTTCATGTTTAAATGTGGTTACATTACGTTAATATAGGAATGTCACGTCCAGAGCAGTGAACTTTTATGTAGTAAATACATAGTAGTAAATCATTTATGCATTAGGAGATATATACATATATATATATCATTTAAATTGACCATCCACGTATCCATCCCCAGTACGTATAATCCAAAATATTCTATCACATAGTCATGATGAATACGCAGTTCAGAACTATGAGTCTGTTATGGTCAACCACTCCAAATTTCAGAATTCTAAATATAGATTCAAGGCGTGAACTGATACTGTCATGACTTTGTGAAAACTGGAATAAAAAAAAATGTAAGTTAGCTATTTGGATGGATCAGTGGATGAGCTGGGGAACCAATGCAAACTTTGTAACTAATTACTAAAAATCCAACTTTAATAGTATTGTTCTACAAATGTGGTCTAGAATTTACAACTAAGCTGCCTGGTCCCTCATAAGCCTATGGAAATTATTAATGATTGTAACAAAAATTTTTTAGAAATTTAAATTTTGTATAAACTCTACTATTTCTGCAATTTGCATTTGGCGAAAAAATATAATATTATTAAAATAATATGTGCCAATGTTAATGCAAAGATATTATATTCTTGTCTTTTTAAATATGGTCGAAACTTCTTTCTATAGACTCCTGAGAGTTATAGATGCGAAAACAGCTAAAACAAGGAACAGGAGCAGGAGCAGAAGCCGAAACAATGGCAGGACAAAGCACTTAACCTAATAACGAATCTCATTGGCCGAGTGCAAGACGTTAAGTAAACGCCATTTGGGCGTAAAGTTTTGAAGAACTCGCATAAAAATGACAAACGCAAACAAGTTGGCTGAGGAAGGCAGGGGCGCGGCTCGAGTACTGAAGACGCTTGGGCGTCATTGTCTAATTTTATGAAGACATGGCCAAAAGTAAACAAACAAGTTGCAACCAGCCAACAAACAAAAAAAAATTGAAATTTTTTGACAACCAACAAGACAAAGACATTCTTCTCCCAGGCAGGGGCACAAGAATACCGAGCAAAGATGCAAATCCGCGTAAGTATCCGGCAATGATTGCCGTCAACTGCCCGCATAGGGTTGAAGGGCAGGCAAAATCGTAAAAGTATAAAAAAGTACGCGCGAACCACTTAAAGCGATCATGAAGGATTCACAGTTTGTAAAATGGAATTTTATGGCTTAGTTAAGGATGGGCCAAAAAAATCTCTTTTTACTGGCGGCGGCGCGCGGCCAAAAAGGCAAAGCCAAAGACAGCAACAAGAAGAAAACGAAGAAGATGGAAAACAACAAGGGAGCAACAACAGCGAGGAAAAGTGTGCAAATCACACCCCATTACAAGATACGGAGTGCCGGGAGGGGGGCACATCTCAGGACACACATAGAGCGCCTTTTCAAAAATTCCACAGCATAGGCACAGACTTGTGGCAAGAATGCCAGCACAAGGACACAGCCTTTAAGCGCAGAGGGGGGTGGCAGTTTTTCCAAGATTTGGAGTCGGCTTATCGCGCGACTTCATTTGAATATTTGCTGTCCTCAAGGAATCTGCTTGTATTTTTTTTCTCTCGCTTCTTCAGAGCTTAAGTCTTGGCATTTTTTCTCCTCACTGTTGCTGTTGTTATTGTTGTTGTCCTCTGTCTTCAGATTGTTCGTTTGGCGCTTTGTTTGTGCGTTTGTTAATGTTGTATCGGAGATTTTTACGAGTGGAGCTCTCGGCATAATAACAATAATGAAAAGCTATTATGAGCCATGAGGATAAGCAGTAACAAGGGCCGTGAAAAATGGCACGCCCAGTCGACTAAACAGGGCCCAGCAGCCAGCCACAGTTCTGGGAACGTGCCTCGTGTCATTTGGCCATATTAGGCGAATTAGAGCAGCTAAAGGAAAGTGGAAAGTGCGATAAGCGGACAAACAACAACAACAGCAACGGCAACAATTCAAATGGGAGGTGGCACACTCCAAACATCACTGCACGAGGGGACGGTGTGGGAAAAGTGGTACAACTTCATAATTTGCCTTTATAGCGCTAATGGCAAATTAGGCGACACATTATGCATTTGCTACGGTTCTTTTTGGCATTCTCGCGAAATTCCGAAATGATGCAAAAAATTACGCCTGTGGGTATGAAATGCTTATGAATGGGAACATATATAATTTTTATATCGTTTCAAGTAATCATATACAATGTATCACGTAAATTCATATATTTTCATTAGAAACCGCTGGAAGGTAACGACAAAAAACGTATATTCCAACAGCAGACTGTATTTAGATTTAAATCAACTCTGCTGTTGATGATAATCGAGAAAATATACTTTATGCGATCAGAGATGATTTCTTCTTATTCTTTTTTCGTGGTTTAGTGTGTAGGGTTAATCATACGATTCCATTGAAGCAACTATACCTGTATTTTGTATGGGAAATACAATATAATAATGCGCAGCATCGCAACGCAGTTTTAAATTGAATTTCTGATCAGCTTAAAAATAAATATAATATGAATTTCATTTATTTGAGTTGGCTTGTCTCAAATCGTTCTCTAATAATCCCAGGCAAGTTGCTTTCAACACATCTCTTTGAAGCAGTAAGTTGTTTGTGAGTGCTTTTAACATTACACATCCTTTGCTCGTTCTCATTTTTCATTTGTATTTATTGCATTTTAAGTATGTCTCCTGGCAAGCGCCTTGCTTAGACCCAGCTGGAGCCAGGTGACGTTGTCTTTCCTTTGGCTCTGACCATTGTTTTATCTGCGCATAAATAAAATTAACTTCATGGCGTTGCTTTTGCCGTTTCCATTTCCGTTTCCGCTCGCGTCGACTTGGGCACTTGAAGCCCTCCAGGTCCGGGTCTGGGGAGGTCTCGACTCTGCCAGCTGAAAGTGAAGTGCGCATAAAAAGCCACTTGAATGCCATAAGAATCATTAAAAACAACAACAGCAGCAGAAAAAAGCAGGCAAAGCAGTAAAAGAAAAAAAAAACACATTTGTTTTTGTTGATTCAGTGCGGCAGGGAGTCAAGAGTGGATTTTGTGGTAATGAGAACAACAACAACAAATAATACGGAACAACAGGAACAAGTGCCAAAGAAGTAAAAAATATCAACAAAAGCCGAAATGAATTAGACAACTTAATTATAAATGAACTCGGCTCAGTACAAAAGGATTTTGTTTTACTTTCTTTCATTCACTCATTGTTACTGAAATCAAAGACTCGGCTGATGAGTTCCCGCCGAAAATGTACCGAATTTACAAAATTTGACTGTTTACTCACTCATTAGACGGAGTCTCGAGACACCAACTGCGATGGAGACGAACACGGGGAGGAAGAAGTGGGTGGATAACCCGGCTAGAGACGTCTGCAGACGACTCCAAAAGAACAACAATAAAATTAACAAGTTAAATAGTCGACAAGCAGAATCTGAGCCGCAAATCCAATTACCAATTATGCACCACAAGAACAAAAAAAAAAAAAACAACAAGCGGAAAAAGTGAGCACTTTTGTCTTTAATTGAATTTCTTCGATTGTTTTTGACGAGACGCTCGCAAATTGCATTAAACGGGCAGTAAAATTGTTTCTTCTATTTATTTGGATCTAAATTTAATAATATTTTGAATTTGTCAGTCGTTGAGTTGAACTGTTTCCTTCCATAACTTGAATCGGTCCATACTATTTAAAATATTTTCCCAAAAATTAAAAAGAAATTCGATGCATTTTAAATCCTCTTTACAGAATACATATGTATATACAGATATATACAGATGTTTAGATATTAAAAAATGTAATAATTATCATCTGATTCAAATTCGGAGGGCCATACATTTTACATATTTGGCTTTAATAATTAAAAATATATAAATATATTAAAAAACATTGTCATATTAAGTACGCGCTTTAAAGTCAAAGACTTTTTACATCATTTCTTGCACATTTTTTTTAAAACTTTAAGATTGAAACGAAATTGAAGTAAAACTATTTGTGTGTATTTGTTTTAATTTTCTAATAACATAGTTAGTGCTTCAGATGGCTACAGTTGTGCACGCAAATGAGAATTCGTAAAATATAAATTATTTACTATTCGAAATGAAATTGAGTGAAGAGAAGAAACGAAAAAAAAAGCACTACGATTATTTGCACAGTACATAGCTGCAAAGTAAATGGTATATCTGCTAAGTATATATATATATATATATATATGGTATATCTGCTATAATATACATATCCAGAGTTGAGTGGCTATGTAAATGTGTGTACATAATGTGCATGTTTGAGCTTTGTTTGTAGTATTTGTATACTAGTAAAATGGGTGGAGCCAACAGCAGCGCAGTATACAAAATGGCGACGCCCCTACAGCAGGAGCAGCAGGAGCAACAACAAGTGGAAAACGCTCGGCTCTCATTGTCGTAGCCTTTGGTGTATTTGTTGTAATTGTTGCTGCTGGTTTTTGTCATAAAAATCCCCAAAGCTAAAGCGGCGACATAGCACATAAATGTAGGAGGAGCTTTTGCCGAGAGAGCCAGCTGGCGAAACAGAGAGAGGAAGAGCACGCGAGCGCAAGCGAACGCCAAATGGGGAATGAGAGTGAGAGCACTCGTAAGAGATGGAGACAGAGAGAGTGAGAGAGAGAGAGAGAGAGGGAGAGAGGGAGAGAGAAGGGAGAGTGAGAAAAACTATGCACACTACGACAAACAAAGAAATGCAATCTAGTTGTTAAAGCTTTTGATTTTGCTAGAAAGTTGACTAGCAGCTTGGCAACTGACATATCGAGAAGCAACCAAATTGAAAAGTCAGTTGCAAAAGTTTTCAGCCTTCTGTTTGCATAAATGTTTTTTAACAATGGCAAATACAGCATATAAGCACATCATCTATATGGGCGCAAGAGGAAGACGAAGAAGAAGAAACAGAAGTACGCATCTGGCAACAGGCAGCCCAAAGTGTTTGCCGTTTGGCGACATGTGTGACGGGCGTCATAAGTCCACACCATCCCCAACCCAATGGGACCTCAAAAGCAGCAACCACATCAGCAGCCACCTCAAACAAACTCATCATCATCAACTATGCACAGCCGTTACCATTGTCGAGGCCACTCGACAGGGAGCAAGCAGCAAGAAGCATGGAGAATGGAGCAAGGAGCTGCCTGGCAGTAGACAGGCATTTATCTTTGGCTGGTCCTGCTGCCGCATGTCCTGGCAGCTGTCGAGAGACAACTCACAACTCGCAGGTTCACAGCTCGCATCTCGCAAGGCGCAACACGTTGCCCCAAAGACGCTGCAAGGTGCCTGGGTCCGTTGGCCGTTTGCAGTAAATTACATTTTGTTTATCAACCAACACACATGAAGATTTGCATAAGGATGTGCTTATGATGTGCTCGAATTATGGGCACAATGGACTCACAGGGTCCTGCGAATACGAATCAGACTGCGACCGGCTCCTGGTTATCTCTAGACATCTACATAATATTAAGACAAAGCTCGTTGAGCCGTAAGACGATTTAATCGAGCTGAAATAATAGACTAACTCAAACACAGACACCAAAACACAAACATACATACTCACACACATACAGACACATTTGTAAGCCTAGCAAGTTCACTGCACACGTACAATACAATTTTCGATTTGGGTGAAAGACAATCGAAGACTGTCCAATGATAATAATAAATGTGTTGCACATAATTATTACTTTTATTGGAACTTAGTTATTCATTTGATTTCAAGTAGATAATGTTTGGCGCCATAAACACACAGTTAAACTATATATAAATATACTTGCAGCTAAACACAAATCGATCTTGATTTACTGCTTAATCAAATGTGCATTATGTACACTAAATGGAAAAGTCAAATGTTATTGGAAAGGTAAGAAACTGCAACTCGATTTTTTCGAGTTTTTCGTGTCAACAAAAAATATGCAACGATTATACAAAATTAGGCTTAAAATTAAATTCAAAACGATATCGAATCGCAACTTTATCAAATAAGGATTTCCTGCATTAACAGGTGGATCAAGAGGCAAATGTAATCAAAACGAAAAAGACTTCACAAAATTTCCTAGTGATAAAAAGTTAGAGCAATGTATTAATTATAATTAAAAATAGGTCAAGCTAATTAGCTTCATATGAAACTATGTGAAATATTATTATATTATGCACCTATGTTATTTAATATGAATTTTAAAAATTGCTTTTTGACTTATTAAAATGTTTTTGGAGAATGTTTTAAGATTCAAATGAATTGAGATATTAAAGTATCCAATTCAAATCCAAACTCTGCTATGCATTTAAAATTAGACTTTAAGTATATTAGGAATGTGAAGTTAAGTTAAATTCAATTTTTGTGAGTTATTAGTGTTTTTAAAATTTTTATATTCATCAAATGATTTTAAATTTTGGTTACAGTTTTGAAATGTAAATATTATTTAAATATTTATACACTATTAGGTTACTTATTAAGTGATGAGAGGGCACTCGAAAATTCTCTCCTTCTTGGATTTTCTATCACTTTTTTTTTATCTTAATAATGGCTTATCAAATCCGCAAATCCAAGTTGAATAGTTTTCTCATACAATTCAATAAGCAGTTTTATTTTTGTGGCTTGTTTGATTTTAAGCAAAGAAATGAGTAGCATGTTAAATATTATAAATCTTTTGCTAAATAGCTTCAGCGACAAGCAACTTACCCTTTAACTATTAATGTTTAGCGAGTATTTAGCTATGTATCATGCTATATCCACTTTTCTCAATCTATATTCACTTCTCGCTCTCCCCCTCTCTCTCTCTCTCTCTCTATACTTATATCTGTCTTTATCTCTCTTTCTCTCTCTCTCTCTTTCTCTTTCTCTCTTCAAATTTTTGGCTAACGTCTCGCTTGGCAGCGCTTTAATGCAATCAAAACATTTATAAAGCTTTAGACGCGGCCCAAAAGACAAAAATCGGTGGTTGTTGTTTTAATTAGATTTTCAAGGCTGAGCCCAGAAGCAGGACGACTGTCTAAATTGCCACAGCTGTAAGGGGTTAACGTTAACGTTAACTCGTTCAAATCGCGAGCCAGAAAACACCCAACCCCCGACCCGCTTGTCATACGGTCACCCCAAGTAAATTATGTTAACAGCAGCATGTTGACTATGAAATACACTTCCATAACCAATTATATAAGGAACAAAAGTGAAACAAGTAAAACAAAAAGTGTTAAGTAAATGTCACAGTCATAGTTTAAATATTGTTAGCTTATATTTTTAAAAGAAAAGTAAAACATTTGATAGATAGATTGATAGAGCATGTGCATATCGATTCAAAACGGCCTAGTTGTTATACACTTTCTTTGTAAGGGTATCAATAATACAATAATCTGCCTTTGGCAATCTCAGCACTGAAGTGTGCCTCTCTGACGCTGCCGGCGTCGCTGCCAGCGTCGACGTTGCCGCTTAAATTAATGAAGAAATAAAGACGCACGAGATTTACGCGCTTTAGGTGAGTTCTCTGTTGTTCCTCAATGTGTATTGTAGGTGTATGCGCCTTGGGAGTGGGGTTGGGACGTTTACTGGGGCTGTGGGGAGTGGCATGGCGGAAATATGCACAATTCTCGAAACTCGTGAAATGCCGCACAATGACTCCCAGGGGCACGATAAAAATCGAATTAATAAGAGTTCAGCATAAATGAGCCCGGAAAATGTCAAGCGAATTCGTTCTTTGGGAAACCCTCGACGTTAATATAATTATATACATTTACATATGTATATATAAATATAAGTGCATGAATATTAATCTCTATATATGTAGAAGTAAATGTATTTATAAGTTCGAAATTAAATGAATTTTTTCTTATTTTAATTGCCAGAGAGATGGCGATAGACAGAGAGTAACGCACAGTCTCTAATTGGGTCTAATACAAAAACGCTTACTGAAACCGCAGGGTTGCATTTGAAAACGCTTAAAGTCTGTAATGTTTCCATGCACTGACTGAAAGATTCTTGAAATCTGAAGTGCCATCATAAAATTAGTTTAATTTGTACTATAAAGAAAAAACCTCAGACCTTTCAAAAAATATTTCAAAATCTTTATAAATATTGCAGTGTTATGTTGTGTTATAAAACAAAAAGTGAGCAGAATAATATAACATTAAGCAATGAATCTTTTTCCCAACTATCACCTAATTATTAGTTTAAGAAAAATTCTTAAAAAGAATAAAGATATGTGCTTAGTCTGCAATTAGTCGAAAAGAACGCAGGCCATGTGATGATGTGTGGCAAGCACCGTCATCACGATCATCATCACCATCAGCATTTCGATGATTATCATTATTCACAGTGATATAAGGAGAATTAATGCAATATGAGTGCTTGTGACACATCCTTATGTGCCACAGGTGCTTAAACCAATAACGGGACTGCGTCACAAGCCATTTAAGCCAATGAACACAAATCACACACAAAATACACACACACACACACACACACACACACGCATAATGGACAGAGGCAGAGTGTATTGCGTAGTTGTGTTAGTAAATGATGACAAATGTGCTTGAAAGCGTTGGCGGCCAGTTGAAACCCTTTTGGTTGCTGGGGTGTTGGGCGCATTTTGCGGCAGCTGTAACTAAACATGCAACACAACAAATTAGTCACTTATGAAACGAAGGAGTAAAAGACACTGAGAGGAGAGAGAGAGAGAGAGAGAGAGATAGATAAAACAGTAATCGTCGATTATTGGCTGCTGCTCCTCTATATGGGGTATTCAAGGTATCTTAACTTTATTATGTTAGAATGTTAGAATAGGAATCTTAAATGTCATATGACTCAATGAATGCATTAGAACTGCTCAGCATGATCATATTATGCTTATATTGCAGTTGCTGTTTTTGTTGTGTAAGTAATTATTCAATGGAATTAATACCGCATACGCCTTTGGGCCCGGTGCTCAGTCTACTGACGCCGTAGACGCAGACCGAATCATTGTCCAGCAGTCAAATCTGTGTCCGTAATTCCGTTTAACGCACACACACACACACATACACACACGCGCACTTGCGGAGGCGCTCATGTGTGTCCTGTGTGTGCTGTGACGCTCTCTTTGGGTCAGTTGTAATGTCAGAAATGCTTTCAACGAGCCTCGAGCAGTATCAGCTGCCGTTGCCACAGGCCACAGGCTCCACACATACAAGGACAACAATTTGCAGAATGCCAAAATAGCAAAGGTCTAAGTGGGACTGGGGTGTGGGCAGGAGCAGCTGTAGCCCGGACTCTGGCATTAGGCCTTTGTCTCAACTTTGAAATTCTTTGCATAGTTTTAACGTCCAGTTTTTTGTTTCACTTAGTTTTTGTTTTGCGGCCAAATCCTGCTAGGCAAATCCTTTTTGAATTTAACCAGCAACCAGTGCACAAATTTCATTTATTTTTTAATAAAGTTATATTTGTTGTTAGCATTAATCCTGTTTGTCCTTATATGTGTGTGTTTGTGTTTGTGTTTGTCCATGTTCAACAATGGCCGCATCCGTTTCCGCTGGGCAGCGGGCTAAAAAATGTTTCAAATAGCTGCAAAACAAACGGAAACTGCAAATAGAAATGTTTTCGACCAAAAGTTTTTGTTTAGCCAGTTATGAGATATCCTGGTTGGATTTTTGTATTCTACTCTCGATGAGTGAGTGGGTGTATGTGCGTGCTCTCTTATCATTTCCGTCATAAATTTCATTTCGTTTTTATTTTTCTATTAAAAACTAGCCCCAAACAAAGCCAAATGTTAAACAATTCCGGACCGGGAAATACCAAAGAAAAACGGTAAGGTTTTTTTGCTCATATTTTTGTTGTTGTTGCTTTAGATGCGTATGTGCCATAAATCAAAAATGATGCAGGGAAAAAAGAAATTGCAAAAAGGTTGAGCCCTTGCAACTTAGGGATGCTCTGTAGCGATTCAGCGAACAAAGAATCAGTAGAAGGAATACATATTTGTGAATATTAAGACAATTCGGACTTAAATAGTTACTTACTGTAAAATGATGTACATCAACAGTTCTATTGGCTGTTGTAAGACATCATTCGATAGGTTTGAAAAAAAAAACAGGTAAAATATCTTTAAAATCGAAATTGTCGCTCAAAATAAAATTCACAAAATTACAATTACAAAAAAGGTGTCTTAAATATTTCACGTTCTTTGCATTTTTATTATTCGACAATCATAGCATACTCTTTGCGCAATAAATCACCACTTTGTAATAGATAAGAAACAAAGGTATCCATGAAATAACAAACTGGAAAAAAATTTAATTTCTAATAAGATGCAAATAAAAAATACAAATAAAAATCCAAATCCACTACAAAAGTCCTTCAATGTAGAGTATGTTTACAAAGAAAATATAAAAAAACTAAAGCGCTATCATTTGAAAAAAAAGGGCGACTGTAAATATATATTTCAGTTGCCTCCACTAAACACCAAACCAATCCCAATGCAATCTGCCACGTGCTACGTGATCTCATACATACACACACACACACACACACATGGATGCAAATGTGACAACATTAGAATTTTCAACAGTCGAAAAACTTGGCCCCACGAAAAGACTAACCGATAACCGCAATTCTTTATCTTTGCTGCGGTTGTTTTTTATTTCTTTCTATGTTTTTTCTTTTTGTAACTTATTCTTTTTGCGCAAGGAAAGAGGAGGATGTCAGGTTTTGGTCTGTTCTCATCTTTGACTTCGGCGTGCGTCGTTTGTCATTATTTAAATTCCTTTTGACAAGGCACGTGAAATCTTCTATGAAGTTGTCTCCAGACACATGTGCGCAGGATAAGCATATCAAGTATGTCTGCAGGGAGGTCAGGCAGGATGAGGGCTACTCTATTTAGATATATGTGCGTGACACTTTATCCTCTGCTCACTTTTCAGAGAGCTTTGTCCCAGACTTGTGCCAGTCAAATTAAATTAAATGACAAACTCAACGGCTCAGTTTTTTTTCTCTTTTTCCGCACGGTAGGAATATTAATGGTTTCATATATGACAAACAGCGGCTAATAGATATGATATGTTCAAGAAAGATAATCAACTGTGGAAACGGCCTTTTCATGCGTCATTTAGTATTTATAATATATATAATATTTAACTACATCTAAGTTTAAGTTTAAAAATCGGCTATTCATTGAAAATACAAATATGACTTATGCATCAGCCCAAAAATAGTCAAAAAACTTTCTTTACCGCTTTTATTCATGATATTCTCATTAAAAACAGTCAACACTGTTGAAAATTAGCAGTGTAAATGATATCAAATGGAAGAGCTGTGCTGCTGCTCCATCGACTACTCAGATACTCGTTATGGCCATGTCTCATTTAACATGCTGGCAAGAAAAGTTGTTACATAAAAAAGATAAGACCAGGCCGTTGCTCTTCCTTCCATCCCCCTATCCCCACTCATTTTGGTCATGAATATGCAACAATAAAATGTGACAGCAGGAAAAAATTAAATATGACACTTATCTGGCGCACAAACAAACTTCAAACACATTACACAAGCCCTGGCTTCAAAATGAGGACGCTGGCACAGGGGTTGAGTTGATGACTGGTCCTGGTCCTCTTCGTGTTCCTGTTCCTGGTCGTGTACCCTTAACTGCTACTCATGCCGATGCTGGTTCAGGGCCTGCTGCTAACTACCGCAGACAATGCCAGGTATCATGAGCGCAATCAGCGGCCCCAGAACATTGTGAATTGCTGTCATTAAAATGTTGACAAAGGCGCAAAAGGTGTAAAAACCACAGTGCGACAAGACAGATGCCGAAAACCTTACCCATCTCCACAACCACACCCCCATCCAATGCACCACCACCAAAATAATCCGCCAACCAAGCGGCCTCGTAACGAGTTTTGTTAATGTGCCGGCCACAAATCTGGCCGAATGGCCTGATAATACAAGTAAATATTCTATATTTAAAACAGTCGACATGGTGGAGTTGCAGCTGCAAGAAAGTATGCGTGCAACCTGCAAGTAGGCAAAAATTGTAAACAAAGAAAAATGAAAATCAAGTGACAACTTTGCAGTCGGTCGAATTTGCAAGCACTCTAATTTTAGTGTAATACCCAACTAAAATCAAGTGCAAATAAGCCGCCTCTCTAGGAAGACCTTTGGGAAATATATGTTTGAAATATTTGAATGGGAGAGGCGTTGTCCATAGTCTATATCTAAAATTGAGTGACTCCAATTAAATTTAATTGTAAAATATATATATCTTTTATCGATTTCCACTTCGAAAAGAAATATTTTAAAGAATGTTAAAGTTAAATAATTTATAGTGTACAAACCCCAAAACATTTGATTTGCTCAAACACGCGGGACCTCTGAAAACGCAGAAATCGATATTTAATTTATTGACTGATGGTTGATGCATATTTTAATGCAACTAAAATTGTCGGACGCTTTCGACAGAAAACTCTACCTAGTTTTTTCAATGAGCGCACTCTGGTTAAGCCAAGTAACAAGTACCTGTGGAAGTGTTTTTTGTCTTTAAGACACACATGGATGTGCCAACGTTTGAGGAGAGAAAACCCTAACTCAGTATATCGGAATTTGTTGAAGAAATGAAAATCTTGCGGCTTTGTGTCATAGCACTGCTAAAATTTTAAAGTCAACCTTCAATTGCAGTTGGAGAGGTAAATGTGAACCAAGAACAGGATCAGGATCTGGACGACGACCAGGCGGATGGTTTCAAGTGCGAGTGTGACCCTTCAAAGTTCCAATCAAGCGGCAGGGTCTACATGTGTAATTTGCACACCAAGTGGACCACGTCTCCACAACCACCCCCCACCCCCCATCGCTGCCCGCAGACAGACTATGCCACTGTCGGTCAAGTGCAACCCGTTCCGTCCCTGGGTTCATCACGCGATTCGGCCGCAGTGTGGTAATTAAATTTCGCAGTTGGGCAACAGCCCGGGAAAGTGTGAAAATCATAAAAAGCAACGTGCATACGCCGTGAGGTCCCAAAAATGTTAAACAATTCACACGACGAGGCTAATTAAGCGCTCGTTTTGCACTTGAGACCCACAAGAGGGTGTTTCAAGTGGTTGTGTGGGTGTGTGTACTTGGGTGTGATTTTCATATTTTGATAAATTTTATGATGTGCAGCAGTCCGGCCAAGCAGACCGACCAAGTCCAAAAACATTTGAGGCAGCATCGCATTAAGTCAACCGGAAATTATCTTAATAATTAGTGGGAGTGGCATGTGTGTGTGGGTGTGTGTGTGTGTGCCTGTTGGTGTGTATGTGTGAAACTGTGTGTGCTCAATTCACATGGAAACCCAAGCAATCATAAACGCATTTTAAATTCTGAGTAAACTACTTGCCACTGCTACCAAATTATGAACTATTTGTGAAAGCTGATATTTTGCCAATATAATAAAAAATCGCTTTCAGATAATGTTTGTTAATTCTCATATGTATTTTCGACATAAATTTAAATTACTCCAATTGCCAAAAAAGTGTTTAATATAAAAATCAATTTCTTTGAAATTGGACCCAGTTGATTTAAGATTTTCTTTGGGAAAACTGAAATCAATTTTTCAGTACCACCTGAGATTTAAGTTTGAAGTATGATAAAATGACCAACTTACAAGTATTCAATTGGGTTTATGGAAATTAAATCTTACAGATAATATTTTTCACAATAATTCACGAATTATATTGAAGGAAACTTAGTCCTCAATTGCAAAGACGAAAACAATCTCCCTGTACTAAACCCGTTCAGCACCAAACACGAATAGTATTTGACAATGAGAATTATTACACAAAAATTTAAATGGGGTGACTTAAAATACTAGCTGACTAAGGGTCTTAAAAAAATGCTTTGTGTATCTAAATATATTAAATAATTAAAGCTTAACGTTTTTGGTTGATAGGAAAACTGTTGTTGGCCATGGCTGCTACTACTTAGCTTTATGCGTATTATCTAATCATTCGCTCATTTAACACCCATGCACACACACACACACACACATTAACCCTACCATGACAGAGAATTGACCAGAACATGTACAACTATGTGCCATGTATGAATGTATTTAGTTACACATGTATATTTAAAATTAATGACATCATAAATTAGCCTTAATTATTATAATGAGCCCACAGGCATTAATGAGACAGCCCCACACACCTAGCCTGCTGCACACTGCACACTGCCTGCTGCCTTCTGCTTAAAGCTTAGACAATTCAACTTAAAATACATTAATTTATGGCCATGTGTTAGGGCCAATTAGTGCGAGGCCAACGTCGCGTTTTCTAGTGGGCGCGAAAATCGCGCAATTAAATGCACCTGATGACAAGCACAGGACACAAGCCACCAGAAGGGTGGGCACTACAAGACTCCAGCTCACACACACACACACACACATACACACACACACACTTTAATGCAGGCACACATTAATCACACACACACACACAAGCACACGTACAGCAGCACGCAGCTTATAGATTTGTTTATGGCATTTGGCTGTCTATTAAGGGTTGAATTGCAGTCCCTGTCTCAAAGGATCTTAGCATAGATGAATGGTTATGCGTAGCAAATTCCAAAAAAATAATAATAATAACAATAATAACGCTTCAATTTATGATTAATGTTGTCAATATACGAAACGCTTTTAAATATTTTCTTTTTTTGCGAATTAGAAAAATACGATAAAAAAGGAGTTTACAAATCTAACTACATATTCAGTTACCGACTTTTTAGTTAATAATGACGCTCAGATATTTTAACTATGTTTGTATAGAGAAATTTATATATTTAGCTATATTATTTTTTTGATCATCTTCAAGAAAAGATGATTTGCGATTTATTTTTATCATTTCCCAGACAATTTTATTTCGACAAGGAGATATAGTTTTGTAATTGCATACTGTTATTATAGCTCCGACATATAATGATATATCACCGACAGTCGCCCCCACACATTTTTTCTCTGTTTCGCTCTCTCTCTCTCTCTCTCTTATATTTCCCTCTTTTACACACTTACTTCTCTTTGCCACTCGATCTATCTCTCTCTCTCTCTCTCACACACACAATTTTTCTTCATTTTCATTTCCGTCTCTTTCTCTTTCTCTCTCTCTCTCTCTCTCACACTCTTCCCTCTCTATCTTTTTCTCTCTCTCCCTTTATCTCTCTCTCGCTCTCTCTCTCTCTCTATCTCTGTATGTCTTATATACTGTTTTAAGAATACTTGCTGGCCAAGTGTACCTCCATAAATTCTCATGCAAATCAGTCTAATCGGCAATTTAATCGGCTGACAAACATTGGAAAAGTTGACAGCAAATAAATTACGAGGGTCAAGGAAAAGTAAATACGTAGCTAAAAAGGCAATAAATTAAATTTACATCAAATTCGGCAAACTCTAAATATAAGATAATTCCAAAAAAGAAAAAAACAGTCGACAAAAAAAAAAGAACAAAATATAAAATAAATAAATAAATACCGGCGAAAACGGCAAGCGACAAGAAATTGTTTTCATTCGGATTTGAGAGTCGGCCTGAACAGGCTGTTCAGGCTGTTGAAGGGGGCGGTTCAATATTAAGTAAACAAACAAGCAAACAACAATGAAACCAAGCAAACAACCAGACAGCCAAACAAACACAAGGAACAGGCACAGGCTCAAAACAAAACGACAAGCAGAACCAGAAGCAACAAACAGCACGCAGAGGCATTCAGGCCATGGTCATGGCCAGCAGTCGGATGCGGAATAAGGACCCCGCCCTAGAATAATCTAGTAGTCGTACCAGAGCCAGCGCCACGTGAGAATGAAATTTTAATTTTAATTTTTCTTTCGCTTTCCTTTTTTCCTTTTCTTTTCACATTTTATTTACTTGTTTTTTTTTTAAGCTGCTGGCCAAGAAGCGAACTCACCCAAGCTGCTTCAGATAGAAACGTGGGAATCACTGTAGCACGTTGGGTCGGGGTGAGGGGAGTTGAGTTGAGTGGAGTGGATTACGCTGACTGTTAGCCGAGTGGCGATTATGCACGGTAAATCATTTCGACATTTTCCCGTTCATAAGCACGTAATTTGACTTGATTTTTTAGCCAACAACCGTCGACCATTTACTTTATTGACTCTCGCCTCAAGTTGCGGCCAAGATGTTGGACGGCGATGGCATAGACATTGCCACGGGCTGGAGAATAGGAGAGGGGATGGGAGGGGTGTTAAGGGAGTCATGGCACGCCCACGACTCCGCACATAATTGCGGTTAATTAATGCGTGATTTTTTCCGACATTTTTTTGTACTTTCCTGTTTTTATTATTTTTTTATACTTTTGAGGGGAGTTTTTTGTTCAACTGTGCGGTAAAAATTGGAAAGCCTCTTGCGCTACATATTGTGAAGGCATTTCGATTCCACAGAAGTTTGCAAAGTATTTCCAATGCAAGTTATTAATGGAAATTTATAAATATTTTATAAGTGATTGGCTGCAAAACGACAAGATTGATTTTATTTTAAGTGCTCATCAAGCTAAGCAGTTTGATAGGATGAGCAGTGTCCTCTAACTCCTTTCCTTACAAATTTGACTCTGATTTGACACACTAACTGATTGCGGGGTATTCCGATTAAGCTGCTGGCCTACTCTGACAGTGCACATTGGAAATCTTATAAGTCTTCGCATTCGAAATTGAATGCACCCTGCATTGTAACTTGTTGTACCTGTGTGGGGGTTCTGCCTTTTTGCCACATTTTTTCTTTTCACATGCACATTTCAAAATTGATTATTAATGACGGACGGCATTTGGCGACGTTTGGCCTCATTGAAACACACTTTGAATTATGAAAATGCGTTAAAAAAGGCGGAAAAAGAGCGCAAAGAAATTAATTATGGAAATTACTTGGCCTGTCTACCAAAGGACCAACAAGCAGCAACACCCTCTTTTTTCCTCTCGCTCTGCTCAAAGACTAAGCAGCTTGTGGTCTGATTTATCTAAAAATTTCTTTTCGGTATTTTCTATTTTGATAATTTTTTTCCTTCTTCTCTCAAGTGCCGGCTAGGACACTTGGCTATTATTATTATTCCTCCTTGCCGACTGGCACTTGGCAAATAACAATTTATTTTCATTAATTTGTGCTTTAACCCCTTGACGTTGGCTTCATTAAAAATGCGCTCTGCATGAGCCACATTAAAATTAGGCGGCGCGGCAAGTTGATTGCCATTAACATTTTAACCCTTTCGACGACCATTTAGGGGGAGGGTCGAGAGGAGGACTCTCGCGTTTCCTTGTAATTATTGCAATCTGTTCGATTTTAGGACACTCTGCAATACCCCGCAGCAGGGCTACCACTCTTTCCCAACTCTATCCACATAAGCCAAACTGCAAGCAGCGACCATTTTGCAATTTAAAAATGCAAATTAATTGCCACATGGCCCATGACAGAACGAGGACTTTGTCTAAAAGTGTTATGGCATTATGTCTTGGCCATTAAAGTAAATTGTAATTGGCGTTTGCTAACCATGTCACTTTCAGGGCTGCACTGCACGTGCTATAATCGAACCATTTTCTGAGCTTAAACCGGTTTGCATAATATTTAAATAATAATATTATTTTAAGTTTTGTGGCGATCTCTTTGCTGTTAGCTGTTTTGCTTTTATATTTGCTCTGAAAAAGCGCATTGAAACTGAATTGATTTTCACATTGAACCAGTTTACTGACAGACTATCCATATGAGAGGAGCCGATTTCAAAAGTTCTTATTATGGCAAACCATTTCATACCAAGTCTTATTTTAAGCAACCCGCTAAAAGCTAGATAACTAACGATTGATAATTGCATTGCAACCCTAGGAACAAAAATTCTGCGAAATTTAACAAATGTCTGGGGTTGGTGCGGTATGCTGGTTAGGTGGTTGTGGTGGTAACGGCAGTGGGGCACGTAAAATAGCGGTGGTCTTATTTTCATTTTATATATATATTTTTCTTTTTTGCCAATATTAAAAGTCATAATTCAATTTTATTGCAGAATGGTTCAGGTGCCTTAATCATTTCTAATATCCTGGCTGGCTTCCCAGGACGCCTATTTGATGTTGACTGCATTGTATCTGTCTCGAGTCTACTGGAGTCGACTGCTGCTGCTTTTGCTCATGGACTTCCGTTCGCTCATAAATACTAATTTCACAGGCAATAAAGGCGAAACATTTGCCAGGACTCACGTACTTCTGCCATTTTGATCGCTGCCAGACATTTAAGAGATAGCCAAACTGTGAGATATCTCCGACGACTGACAATTTCTAATGGTATTACAATGCGATTGCCAAAAGCAAATGTACCTCCCCCCCCCCATCGCCCCCACCCACTACCTAAAGAAGCATATTTTACTAGTTAGAGGAGAATGAGATTGAATTGTGAAATTATTAGCCAGCGCACTGCCTTTCAAACATGTACATAGTTCCAGGTCCCTTATTAACAGATTTTTCAAGCCCCCTCCCCCACCCCTCCCCTCCCCCCTCTTTCCAGCACCAGTTGTTCCCATACTAGACGCAAGCAGCGGCTTTTACCTACATCAGTTGCAGTCAGTTCAAAGGCGATAGCCTCAAGTGCCCGCGTTACAAACCACAAATAGCCAATGGTCAGCAAACTTTAGAGAGTTAAACAGATAACCTAATTGACTTAACGAATTGCCTATGCTCTATTAAATGTGCCAATGAGAATATCGTTTGTTCCGTAAAAATGTATCCTAGTAGCTGAAACGAATAAGTAGGCAACATATTTTTTTTTAATTAAGCAAAGAATATTGCGTGCAGAAAAAAATGTTAAATCGATTTAAGTACAGCCAATGTCGACTCGATAGTCCAGTAAAGAATATAATTAAATTGAATAATAAATATATGCGTAGATTAATTAGAATTATAAATTAAAATCATTCAAAGATACTTATATGAATGCAGTAGGCAGTAGCCAAGCTAGGCGTACAGCTAATATGCCCTAATTGCCAACGTATCAAAGCGATTCATTTGGGGTTAAAGCTAAAGCCTTTGGGATGAGTGTGTGACGACTGCCTGTGTCTGACTGACTCTTGTTTGTGTGTGTGTGCATGTATGTGTGAGTGTGGTTATGCATAACGGTTCATTGCCTGGTTATCAGCCTGGCAACGAACTCCGTCTAATCACTGTCAAATGCAGGCGTCGCTTACGCATTCAAAGCGAGACAAAAGCCCAACCTCAATGTCGGGACTGTGCCAGGGGGAGGGGCAAGGACTCAAGACAATGGTCCTGGACAATGCAGTCAATGCCGGATCAGAGAGTGGGTGGCGGGGTAAGGGACGGCGCTTGGGTGCTGGCTTGCTTGTTAATTCGATTAATTACAACAATCAGCGGCATGTTTCATGTACAGCGGCGTTAGTTGTTGTTGGTTCGGAGGATGGCTGCCTGTGCTTGTGT
Organism: Drosophila grimshawi; assembly: GCF_018153295.1. Lineage (NCBI taxonomy): Eukaryota > Metazoa > Arthropoda > Insecta > Diptera > Drosophilidae > Drosophila > Drosophila grimshawi. Next base: position 1,019,044 of record NW_025062489.1, on the reverse strand, counting down.
GTGTGTTGGGGCGTGGCACATTGGCCAGTTGGGAGAGGCTTAACAAATTGCCCAATGCTAATGACTTTGTTTTGTGTGCGTTTGCGTGTGTGGGTGTGGGTGTGGATGGCAAACAATCGAAGCATAATGACAATGATAGATTTGGCAATATCTGTCATGTTTACTAGCGAAAACAAAAGCACCACAAAACGCACACACAAACATCGACAACAAACACTAATACAATATAGTCGAACATAATTGGATATAACATTTATACGCAATCATCGACAGATTGCAAAACGATTAAGCAACCCTCGTGTGAGCATCATGGAAGAAAAATGAACTAGAAGAAATCGAAAAAAAAGAAGGAAAAGTAAATCTAATCAGGCAAAGACAGCTAACAGTGCCACACAGTGCCACAAATGGGGCAGGGACACTCACACATATACCGCTGAGCAATGCGGGCTTCACATAAATACATATGTACATACATACATACATACATACGTACAGAGAGTAGAGTTTGGGTTTTTTCGAACCGATCTGAAACTGAAACAGAAACAGAAACAATCAACTTAATTTGCCGCCCGCTGAAAGCCCTGTGGCAGATAAATTAAGTCATTAGTTGGAGCTGCCACTTTGCTGGGCTGTGGGCGCTGTCGGTTGGGGGGGGTGGGCAGGGCGAAAGTTTTTCCCCGCCAAAGTGGAAAATAAATTGGCGAACGTTTGTTTTGAGATTAACCGCGATTAGAGACTGTGGGGCGAGTGGAACTGGAGTGAATCGTAGCAAATGTTGCCATTATTTGATAAGCTCAAACATAGACACGAATAGCCACGTTTCACCCAAACACCACCCACCACCCCGGTCCTCATCCAGTTTCGCCACGCGCTTCTTGCCGCCCTACCCCTACCCTTTGCCTTCATGTGTTTGTGTAAACAAATGGCAAATGCGAGAATAATCGTAGGAGATTAAAAAGTTTCATGCGCCCGCACAGCACAATAAGATCGAGAGGGGGGTGGGGGGCGGTGGTGAGGCAGTGAGAAGAGGATTGGCTGACGAGAGACAAATGAGTAGCGGACGTGAAGCGCCTTCCTCACATCTCCCTCCCTCCCTCTCACTGTATCTCTCTAGCATTCCCCAGGCCAAGTTAAGTTTTTGGTCTGCTAATTTATGGCGACTGCATACAAATTGGCTTTGAGCTTTCGGAAGGGGAGAAAGCAGACAAAGCCTTTGACTAACTAGCCCAACTAACTGCTAACTAAGAATAGAGTCATGTTGAACCCTTGAGACATCTTGAGCCTTTTTTAATCGCACTTAGATTTTAGATATTGTTATTTAATGAGTTTTGAAGCATTTCAGCTTAATTTTTGGGGAAACTCTTTTTGAATAGTGCAATTGAACTCTTTGAGTTTTAATCTATTGCAACATGTATGAAGCCTAATCTATTTTATATTATTAACATGTTCATTATCATTGTGCAATGCTGTATGAGGACTAAGATAAGCAGCTCAAGCAGACGTCATCTCATAGGAGTGCCAGTTACTAATAACATATTTATTTACAATGATAAATTACAGATTATTTTTATTTTCAAAACAAATCATATTAAAGCGATTGAAAAGTATATACAAAATGTGTTGACTCATGTCAGAAAATCGCCCTGAAAATTAAAAGCACTTTCTTGTGTTTTGAAATTATGTCTAAATTCTGCATTTTCCAGAAATATATTTCGTAAGAATAGAAAATATTTCTAAAATGTAGAAATACAGACCCCCACTTAAAAAACTATTTTTTTTATTCAAAATTATCTCCGTCAATCAACTAGAGAGAAAATAGCCGTAAAATATAGATTTTTTGTATTGCAAATTATAATATTTGCATTTTTAAAAACTATTTAAAATATTTGTGTATGTGAAATCTTAAAATTCGAATGCTTAATTATAATATAAATATCAAAGAAAAGGTGACACAATATAAAATCAAGTCTATAAAGTTTGGACATATTATTCTAAATTTTACACTGGACTTAAGAAAACCCTCACCGGATTTTGAAAAAACAATTGAAGTTGATATCTTGACAAAAAATGATCGGGTCTAAGCTGATGAAGCTCTTGTACTTAAATCAGTAATTCTGAACCGTTAAAGTACATAAAAGTCTATATCGATAATTTCACCTTATCGAGCTGAAGCTATGGGAACCAGCAGGCATTAAGCCAGATTGTTTAATACATAACTACATGTACATGTTGTACATAATAATATTAATAAAAAACTTCATTGAGCCGAAATCTGTATATTAATCTTAACTAACGAAATTATGGGATATTAGCTTCCTAAGATAGCTTACCTTAGTAGCTTCTTCCTTTAAAGATCTTTTAAAAAATCCCAAACTATTTTAGAGGTAAGGTCGACAAATATGTAAGGTAGATTACAAGTCAGCTTCTCCCAAGAATGGTAAATACTTTTAAGGCCATCCACATTTTATTTTTAGCACTTCAATATCATATAGCTTTTATATACACAAAATCAGTCGGTTATTTTTCAATTAATATTTATATTGCAATGTGAACAGGTGTGCTTAAGGTACTTCTTATATTTTTTATTTATTTGTTTTTAAAGTATTTATATTTTTCATGCTATTGTTATTATATATCCAATGAAGAGTTTATTAATAAAACGGGCTTTCTTAAGCATTTTTTTGTAAAGTCAAACTGCTAAAGAAAAGACTTTAAAAAATTATTTATGACTATACAATCAAAAGTTGCGATAGTCCGTATTTAATTAATCTATTTCAGTATATTCAATGGAATATAGCCTGTTTGGTCAAACTAATTCAAACACAGCTGATATTGAGTGATCAGCTGTTAATGTGTCAATTTATCGCTGCTTTGCATAATTCTGTTGGATCTTATTCACTTATGTTAACACTACTTGTAATTTTTAGTAAATATCGATAGTTCACTATCGAATTAGCCCAAGTTGTAATAAGAACAAAACAAGCAATACGCGCACCTTTGTGTCAGAAAAATAAAGTTGTTAATTAAAATAGTTTAAATACCGCCCAGACTTGAAATCTCATGTTTGCATAAAAAACGCTTTGTGCAACGAACATAGCCTGTAACAGGATAATGCGCCTTGAAAGCTATAAATATATACAAATTACAATATGGTAAGGCAAAAATGCTTATATAAATTACCTACTTTTATTAGTCATTTGTAAAATATTATATAACTATTATATTTAGTGGCTTTTTTGCATGCAACGAGTAAAAGTTTTAATTAAATCATGGAAATTACTACACCAAAAATGGGGAAATGCGTGAATAGAATTGCAACAGCAACGGCAACGTCTGACAAGTGAGCAAGACAAATACCTATAAAATTGGTGGGTAAGGCAGGGGAGGTTGAATGTGCCCCCAAGCTCGCTTCGGATACACCCCCATTTGCTTAGTTTGTCTGCATCAGATAACACAAAAACGCAACAAAAGCGCAACATCAACAACAACAACAACTATTAAGTTTGTGTTGGCAACGCCTACAACAGCGTCAACAGACACACAGAACATAGTATTATTTAACATAACGCGGCACTGTTAAACTTAACATAGCACTTGACTCTTACATTTCTTCTTTGGCGCCTGCCCAACTGCTGCTGCCTGCTTTTTTTATGTGTATGTGTGTGTTTGTGTGCGATGATGGTGGTGTTTGTGGTGGCATTTGCAGCAACTTACAAGCAATAGCGAAAAGTGGGCGTTCACATTTTGCACACAGTGCTCTCGCTCACCGCGCGCTCTCCTTTAAGACGTTGACGACAACGCCAACGACAACAACGGATATACATTTAACATTTGGCCACACCTACGCCCTCGGGCCCAAAGCACGCCCCACTCTCTAGACGCCCCCAGCCATCAAGCAGCTTTGGCTTTGATTCTGACTCTGACTCTGACTCTGGTCCGTCTTTAGTTATGTGCATCACTTGACATGTGGGTCAGATTTGTGTTGTCGTTGTTGGTGATGGGGTTGGTCGTCCTTTGATTGTGGCTGGGGTCGAGGGGGGTCTCTGCCTGTGATTGGCCCTTGCGTGAGTTGTGGGCTGTGTATATTTTTTATGCTCCCAACTATAGTCGCCTTACATTATGTATCTGTATCTGTTTGTGCATTTACTCAAAGCATACATTCAACTCCAATTTTAAACACTACCCCAAACTTTAATCTACTTCTAACTAATGTATTTCTGTAAATATTCCCGGTGCACTGCAGCTTTAGAAATAAGGAATATTAGGACTCGCCTGTTCTTCTCATTTCGACTAAAATCTTAAACCCATTTTTTCTCAATTTTAAACATCTCATTTTGGTCTTTTCTTTAGTTTTTAGTTCGGTTGCCTACTTTCTCCACATTATTTCCCATTGGCAATCGTATTTTCCAAATTTTCTGACTTAAAAGCCAAAAGCTTAAAAATTCCTGCAAAATGTCATTTATTTATTGCAGCTTATTTATTTTGTGTTGTGCACTGGCTGATCTTATCCTTAAATATGTAAGTTTACATTTTTAAATATTTTTAAAAATCTTTACTCCAATCACACTGTTATTAAGTAAATTCACAAAATGTTTCTCAAATATCAGCGTTTCCCGATTCAATGCTTTCATAAGGATGATTCATTATAGACTTTTAATATTCGAATGTGCGATCGATATTCAAGTATTCAAAACTAGAACAATTTTAATGCTTGCAACATTATCCGATGCTGAAAGGTTCATACAACATGTTTTTGTTTGAAAGTCGAAGAAAACCAGATGAACGAACAAAGAAGCAAACTAAAACCTGGGATCAAGTATAACTTAGACTAAATCGTACAGCTGGCAAAACTAGATTGTTAAAACTCCAAAATATTAAATTAACTAATAATAATTAAAGTATTGAATAGAAACCGCATATAATATAAACATGAATGAACGGTTATATTCGGCACGTCGAAGATTACATACCCTAGCAAAGCTGAGATAATGGGCTGAAATTTGAATATTAGTCCACAGTTAGAAATATTATTATAAATATGTATACGTATTCGAATTCATAACTGATATTGACCTCAAAGCACATCATGACAGATTGAGTCGTCTAAGAGAGTAGCGTTCGTATTGAGCAACTTCTCAGTGAGGTACCCGACCTCGAAGAGAGTACATTTTATTATTATTATTATTATTGGGGGGGAATTGCACCGCGACCTATTTGATCTATTGTGCCCCCTTCTGAGCCTATAACTCTTCCATCAGCCCCAGCTCCCGCACGAATGTGAGGAGTACATTTTATCACTTGGCTCTTAATTCTATAAATTAGTGTTTACATTTGTTTTACAAATATTTAGAAATGAATAACCCTCAACTCGACAAAGATTCTTGCATACGTGAAAAAGCTCGGACTGATGGAAGAGCTCAGATGGCTCAGAAGCGGTACTATGCAGCTAATAGGTTGCCGTGCATTTTGCTCCCCAATAATATTAGACTACACAACAAAATGATAACACTGGAATCTAGAAGGGCATCCAATTTGCTCGCTCCACACTCCACATTACTTAGTGGCTCTCTGCACAAACGGTTCGTTAAGTTGATAGAGCAGTTATAACGGCTCTTGTTCTTGTTTCGCAGCTGATCGGTCATGCAGGTGGACTAATTACTCAAACAATTTGAGCAGGAGTAATTTGAGCGAGTTAAAGCGGAGCGTGTGTGGGGATGGCAACTTTGAATTTTGACGACATTCCCGCTTTGAAGTTGTTCGCATTACAAAGGAAATGGCAAAGCCTGAAAGCTTAGACAAATTTCTATCTCATGCATATTTTGTTGCTCTTGAGCTTGATATTGTTATTGTTGTTGTTGCCATAGTCAAAGCAGAATCAGAAGCAGAAGCAGAGCTGAGCTATGCTGAATATTTGCGTAATTAAAACATGAAAAGAGTTGTGCGCAAACTCATTTAATTAAGCATGCGGCGGCAGCGCGGAATTTGTCAAGTGTTTTTTTGCGAATGACTCCTTTAGTGCTGGGCCGGGGTTGACGGTTAAGGGTGGTGTTCGTATTCGTGTTGGTGTTGCTGTTGGTGGGGTGTGCAGGCTGGCTTGAGGGTTGTGGCATTCAGTAGCAACATCACAATAATCATAATAATTATGAATTTAATTGCTTGAACAATGCTTTTGTTTGTTTTAAATTAAAACGGTGGACACTTGGCACTCCTGTTGTTGTTGTTGTTGTTGGTGATGTGTTTGCTGTCGCTATCCTCTTTTACAGAGGGTTCAGTTTACGAGTGTGAGTGGTGCATGAGTGTGAGGTTGGAGTGTGAGCTTGAGCACGAGTTGCGACCAATTGACATAGAGCTGCAATCTCATTCAATATCAGCCGTTTGCTCAGTGTCACTGTTTGTATTGCTCGACTTGCTGCCACTTGGGACACAAGTCAACCCACGCTGACAACTTATTTTCTCGACTTACACTTTTTCCGGCACTGCATTCAAAATGGGTAAGCAGAGTATTGTGAGGCTGTGCAAATACACACACATATTCACATTCTTTATATATTGCAATTCGATTATGAGTCTCCGCTGTCGTTAACATGTGAGGTGTAAAAATTCCGCTTGATTCAAATAAAACAGCTGATCGGTTTTTTATTATTTGTCTTTGCGATAAAAAAAATAAAACAATTAATTAAAATATAAGAGCGGGCAAAAACCATCAGATAGAAAAAAATAAACAATTTTTTCAGCATTAATGTATATTATATTAGAACAAATTAGTCAAGTCATAATTGTATTTTACAAAGAAGCGCTTACCTTTCTTGAAATGTTAACTGTTTATGACATTTACCACATTTTTCACAACATCGAAAATACTTGTGTATTTTCAGCCATTTTCAGAAAACATTCATCCAAAAATACCTGCCATTAAAAATGCACACTTGCTTAACCTTTTCTGATAATATGTGGCAATAAGTGTTGATTAACACTTAGATACAGGGTATCTTCTAGTAAAGCACTGTCGATTGCGGTATTCTTACTGGATTAATACATTAAATCATATTTGAATTTCGCACATTTGGGAGTTTTTCTCTTTACAGCATATCTTAAAGAAAAATGTATCCTACTAAAATATTCCAAGTCGCAACTAACCTTCAAGTTGTAGAATTAATTTCATTATTTCATTGGATGGTAAATCAGTGTAGCTAAAGCAATATAAGTTAAGGTATGCAACATTTATATGTCTTTCATCAAAGTGAGCAAAAGAAAATACATCACCTCGGATGATGTGCATAAATCAAACTCAGACTAATTTATATAATATATACAAGTAAACCAAACCGTTCTTAACAAATGGTAACAGTTTGGTTAAATGAATTTTAATCTTGAAAACATATAGTAGCTAGAAGAGCAGAATACAACATAAATATTTTGGAATCGTTCCTTATTCCTAAGTAACCCTAAGTAATGGAAAACAATTTCTACTAAACATTTAAAATGTTGATAAGCGTAAGGAGAAAACTTTAGAATAAGGGCTTTTTATATAGAGAATTTCAACGATTTGTTTTTATCATACATTTCATCCACATTTTTGGTGAACACATCATTTTCATCATTTTGTGATTGACAGAGAGTAAATGAGGCAGTGCCCGGGATGGAAGGCGTACCAAATTGAAACATTATTTTTATGGATTCCGATGGAGCGGCGACACGATGGAGCCGTAAACAAAAGGACGATGAGAACAACGCTCCGTATTCGCTACGTATATTTGCTGATAAGCGGCAAACGGCACAAAAGACATTTTCATAAGCATTATACTGATTATGACACCCAATGTCGAAAACAAAGGCGACTCCCCCGCATCCCCTCCCTCCAGATACCAGTTTCCTCTTGGCCCTAGGAAACCAACATTTTGTGCTGGCCCAACCACCAGCAGCCGCAGCAACCACAGCAGTCGCACACACAATAAAACAAAAGTGCTGATAAGCAGCCTAAAACTATGCAACGTCAAACTTATGCCTCTGATAGCAGCGGGTGGGGTGGGTAGTGCAATCTCCCCAGGGGCAGGGCAGGGCAGGGTATGTCTCACATATGAGCGCGTCGCACAAATCGAAATCTATAAATGACTTTTATTGTTATGGCCTGCAGCGGCGACGCCAAGTCCCTTTTGCCTCTACTCACATCGAAGGGAAACCAATAAGACGCCAAAACTTTTCGTCGAGTACGTACACATACACACATACACACACATATAATCTTTGTGTATGTGTATATATTCTTCATGGATATATTGAAAAGATCGCTTATCTGAAAGTTTTTGCGGTCGCTGTAGTTGCGCGCATCCGCTGCCACAGACAAAAGCGGCACAGCAACAACAAAAAGGACGCGTGTTCCCTTTTAAAGTTTCATTAATCAAGTGGCAAGTGGCAAGCGGCAAGCAACGGCAATTGCAGGCAAGTTGGGTGGGGCACAAACCGTTTTATTATTTCAATTGCAGTCAGCTCCAAAATATGAAGCATCATTTATCAGACAACCCCCGGGCTAACACAACCCCCTCCTTCCAATGTCTGTGTGTCTGCGTGTGGATTTGAAATTGGCAACAACAATGCCGTGATTAATGGCTGTCAAAGCGAAAGAGTCAACAAATGTCAAGCACGAGCATGCAAAGCAAAATGCCAATTGACAGCGCTGGCATCAACAGCAACCAACAATAAACAACAATAGCAATAGGAACAATAACAAAACCAGCTGCACATTTAAGTGCAGGCAATGTAGCTAATTTCACGCCAAGCCCCATTTTGCAGCAAATGCTTATAGCTTTAAAAAGCAGGCCAACAATTGAAAAGTGTAGATTATTAACCATTAGACCATATCAATTTCACTGTTATTAGTAGTTTTTCTTGAATTTTGTTTGGCTTATGGCCTGGTTGCACTATAAACACATTTCTTAAAAAAACATTCTTAAAATACAAAAGAATTTTTTTTTTTTTAATTTATTGCTAAAAGCAAAAAAAGGAATGAAATCAGTTTCATTTTTAAATTGGTCCCTTAGTTATTGGGTTTGCCGAAAAGTGGTTATAGAGTGTCTTATACTTGATCTAATTGTTTTATTTGTGATTTCGCACTTTTGAAATCAAGTGGCAATTTGATCATAATGGAACCGCGAAATGTAATCAATGTGAGTCTACGATAGTTTAATCAATTTGTCTCCAAATTCAATTGTACTGTAACCCAACCAAAAAAAATTCAACTGTTTTCAATGTTTGTTAATTACATTTATTTTTATTTTTGTTTTGGTTTTCTTTTTTAAAACTTGTGTTTTGTTTTTTTGTTTTTTTTTTGTGTGTGCTTTTTTTGTATTTTGTCAGTTTTGATTTCTTTGTTTTGCATTATTCTAAAATTAAACGCAACGCGGCGTACATTTTTCATTCAATACGGTCCTATATCATTGTATGTGTAACTTAAATTTTAGATACTTTTGATTCTTGACGTTGCGCATTAAAAAAAATTTTCGCTTATGCATTTTACATTTATTTAACATGTAGGTAGTATTGTGTATATATAAGTATTTAATGCATATTTATTGAATAATTTTTTTTTGTTTTTTTTTTTCTTTTTGCTTTTTGCTTATACACACTTTGGTTATTCTTTTCACTGCTTTTGCATTTCGCTTACGGCTTACAAATTGTATTAATTGTTTTGGATATATATATTTTTTTTATTAATACGTAAATATTTTTACTAGTTTACGTTTTTGTTTTTTTTTTTTAGATTTCTCATTTTTAATTTAACACTTAGTTTTCAAGTATTTATAGATTATATGGAATCGCATGAGTTGCTGACAATTAAGTATGCATATTGAATAATTATAATAATAAAAAAAAATTGATTTATATCATATTAATAAATACATTTATATTGTAACTAGTTTTGTTTGCGTTTGTTTCGTTTTGCGGTTTTCTCATATATATTTTGTTAGTTTATACACATATCATATTTTACTTAATATTTTCTTATAATCTTTACACTTGCATAGTCTAGCCTTTATTTACTTCATTTGTTATACTTATTCCAAGGCTTCTTTAACTTTAACTTCTGTATTATATTTATATTTTGTATTTAGCATATTTTTTCATTAAGTAAAAAAAAAATGTCGATTTGTTGCAATCTTTTAGCCTCGCACTAACTAAACTTAAATAATAATCAACAATGTGGCTCTAACAGACTTCAAAATGAACGTGAAAAATAAGTTGTAGTACACATATAGAAAATATAAATATTTTAAATATTTACACATTAAATAAAAAGCCAATTTCTCAGCTTATTTTACATCTGGCGGCCATTATATCGAAATGAAGTTCCAAACCAAACAATACATAAATATAATAAATGTTTAAAAATATTAAAAAAAATAAAAATAAAAATAAAAAATGGTCGGTGGGGATTTTCAACAAATTTCTTTCAATTTGAACAGTCAAACTTATCTATAACGAACTCGAAACAACTCTCGAAAGATATTGAAGCCGCAATGAGATTTTTTATTGAGAATCAACTAAGTAATTTGATGCAGAGCATACATTAGCTAGAGCATATTTATTCAGAAACAAAAACCTTCAACAGCAATTCGAATATCGTTTTGAATAGTATCAAAGTCTGATGACACGTTGAGTAGAGTAAGGATGCGTCAAATGCGGTCCAGTTGTCTTAAGTACAATGTACTTAAATTCGTCATAGAGAAGCTTGATTGTGCTCTATTTTGTTTTCATTTTAATTCCTAAATAATAATAGCAAAATAAATATTTAAAACCATTTAAAATAGTTTTTATGCCGTTAATAAGTGTTTTTGATGTTTTCGTGTTTCGTTCTTTCTTTGTTTATTAATTAATATTTTTATTTTTTTTTTTTTTGGCACTGCTTTGAGTTGTTTTGGCACCGCACGCTTCGAGCGTAAAAGATATTTAAAAAAAAAAGTATACATGTCTATGTATGTATATCCCGTACATAGAGCGGTGCTGTGACTTAAAAATGTACAGAAAAAAAATATATAATATATATTAACGGCTTAACAGTTTTGTTTTTCATATATGTGATAACTAAATACATTACATTCTTCTTAGCACAAGCTGCACGCAAAATATTTACAGAGCTTAAGGGAACACTAAATCAGAATAAAAACAGTTTTCTTCCTTTTTGTTTGTTTTTGTTTTGTAATAATTAAAACTTATGCATATTGTCACTTCAATGTTAAAAATCATGGTGATACAAAGAAAAATGAATCGACGCGTCCAAAACTGCAGATGGGACGTAAATATATTATAGAGAATATACATACTCTTATAGTGGTAGGTAGCTAGAAAAAAGCCAAACTAATTAAAACTATGAAACTTCAACTCAGTCAAAGCAAAACGAACATTTTATGGTTTATATGAATATTATAAATATATATCGATATATGCTGTGTATTTCCATATATCAAGCTATAGTGTTTCATTCATTGAGTGCATTTGGGCTGTTTAGTTGCGATTGTAGAACTTTCTTTGGTAGCGCTTGCAGCTGCTACCCATGCTGCCAACGCCTCCGCCTCCGCCACCACCCCCAACGCCACCCACGCCCACGCCCATCCCCACTCCCAAGCCTAAGCCCAAGCCCATGAACTGCTGCTGCTGGTGCTGCTGCTGCTGCTGCTGGTGATGTTGTTGCTGCTGTTGATGTTGTTGTTGCTGCTGTTGATGTTGATGTTGTTGATGCTGCTGCAGCTGCTGATGATGATGATGCAGACCAAAGCCGGCGGCTCCATAGAACTGCTGACCAGAGCTGCTGCTGCCGCCGCTGCTGCCGCTCATGCCCAGGGCTTTATTTTAGCTGGACGCCCCCAGCTGATTCTTCATGTGCGCGGCAGCAGCTGCTGCCGCTGCGGCGGCCGCAAATGGTGAGCCGCCGCCACCTCCAGTGGGCGTTTGCGGTCCATTGTTGTTGTTATTGTGGTCGCCCGGTGTACGGGGCCCATTTATAATGCCAGTGCCGCCATTTACATTTGCGCCGCCAGTAACGCCAACTGGCCCACCGCCCAGCAATCCACCAGCAGCGCCAGCGGCGCCCGCAGCCCCAGTTGGCGACCCCTGGCCCAGAGACGAGACGTGACGCTTCAGCATCGGATGATTGGCCATCGAGGCGAACACCAGACGCTCCTCGTAATCGTATTCGCAGAGTATTTTATTCTCGCATAGGTAGAAACGATCGCCAACGCAGAATCTGAAAGCAAGAGAAGCAAATGATGTGAGCTAGTTTTAGCAAGGAATCGACACGAATCAAATGGAATTTGAATATTATAACTCTCCCAAGAGGTTCATTAGGCATATTATAAATTAAAGAGAGTGTTTCCATTATCAGTAGTATTACAGTATTCCACACAACCATTGAATATGAATGAAGTTATCAAGTATAAGGTTAGTTTCATTCTTGAACTGTTTTCTTCAGATTTCCAGCATAATATCATTCTTGAAGGTGAAGGAGTATTGCCAGGTAGAAGGAAGCTGGAAGTAAATTTCAAGTTGAACAGGAACTAACTGGAAACGATTTTTCCACATGCTTAAGCCTGTAAGCGACTGACAGCACAAAGATGGCAATTGACAGCGGTTAACGGTGAATGGAGAATGGTGAATGGCCAGGAACTGAGTTGGCTGAAACAAAAGAGCAGACGAAGACAAGCCTGAAGGACAGAAGCACAAGGACACAAGCCAGTAAGCAAGGAAGCATGACAGCGGCAACAGCAATAGCAACAGCGATTGTTGTTGACGAGCGGTTTGAGAATCAGAATCTGAATGATGACGGCTCAAAAGGAAGTCAGATAAGCATTTGAAAATGTCACGAGGCAACAGGCGGAAGTGCACCACAGATCTGAAATTGAGCATTGCTACTGCTGCTGTTGCTGTTGCTGCTGTTGCTGCTGTTGCTGCTGTTGCTGTTGCTGCTGTTGCTGTTGCTGCTGTTGCTGCTGTTGCTGCTGCGAAAGGTATAACAGAATTAAGGGGTTTGAGTTGGGAAGTAGGGGGTGTCGCGGAACACAGGAGTACAACAAGTTCCGCCCCAGTGAAATGCAGTGTGCATTCAGCCAGTTGCAAATAAAGTCGCCCATTTTCAGTCGAGAAACAGTGTGTGTGTCTGTGTGTGTGTGCTACATGAAGCCCTTTGTCAAAATATTTATGTTAGCACCTGTACAGTAACAAGAGTCAGTGTGGAGAGTGAAGTTGGAACGCAACTCTGAAGTAGCAGCTAGGAAAAAAGGGAGGTGGGGGGGAAGGGGGAGGAGGAAGGACGGTGTCTCCGCAACAGTTGCCCAACATTCAGCACACAACAGCTCGCATTACAATCCAAACAAGGCAGAGTAAAAGTAGTAACAGAGCTACGACCAATTGGATACTCTAACCTAAGGAATTGAGTATAATTTCCTGCTACAAAGGAAGAAAGGTTTCAATTATTTGCATAGAATATTGGCATCGTTGCGCTTAAAAAATGCACAAAACTGTCGCTAACTATACCTAATAAATCCGAGTTTGATTTATATTTTGATTTATTTGTATATTTATATTTTATTTATATTATATTTAACATGTTGGGATTTAGCAGAAAATATAACTTTTCAGAGTCTGACTTCAACTTTGTGAAATTCCATCTTTTCAGCATAAAAAATTGAACAATTTTTGATAAATATTAAAGAACTGTTTTCGATCAGAATGTTTCATTAAAAACTGTTAATTTTTGTAATACTCCATTACTTATAAAAAATGCCCAAATATATAAATCCCAATCAGTAGCTAAGTCTCCATATACATGCGTATATATTTCTTTAGAGTGTCCAACTTGTTGCCTGTTTTAGCATTACTCGATGTGTTGCAGTGCATCATTTTAATGTTTGACAAGTACATGTACCCCATCTGGCCAGAATGGGGCAGTGAGGGAGTCTGGGTAAAGCAGCTTACAGCAGACTTACAGCGGATACGAAATTTGGCTTTTGATTTACGTCAACTTTTTTTGGTTTTGTTTCATTTTCTTTTTGGCTGCTGGCGTTGCAGCAAATCGATTGACGGACTGACTCTACCATATGTATACGTATATGTATCTGTATGTGGGCTGTGTGGGCGTGGCACGCTGCTGCTCTTGTCGTCTACGCTTCGTTTATCTACCAAAACAACAAAAAAAACGGCTGAGTCAACAATGTATACAAATGAACAGCAAAAACAACATTTTTTAGCCATGGCATTGAACGCACCTGTGACATCATGCACACCATCACACACACACATGTGTGTGTGTGTGTGTGGGTACAAGTGTGTGTGCAGGAATCATACATCCGGGCAAGCGAAGACCACCAACAAATTGTCAACAGGAAATACAAAAATTGTTAAAATGGCGCACGCTGCTTTTTTCTCTCCCTCCCTCCCTCTCTCTCACTTTTTCTCCGTCTATTTCTCTTTCTCATTCACTCTTTGCTCTTTCTCCTTGCCGAAAAGGAAAGATTTACTGTCAAACTTTGCGCTGTGTTTACTCCACTGCCACTCCAACTGCCCGCGCGGCCACAGCTGCCACTCAACTAACGACGTCGTCGATGCTGGCAGCAGGAAATTATGCAAACTTTTCAGCAACAGCTTACAAATAACAAATAACAAATAAAAATAAACAACAACAAAAAAAACCAACAGCAAACATTTGATGCACTTTGGTTTACACAAATACAAATGAGAAAAAAAAGTGCAAAGCGACATTTTGTTGTTGCCGCTGCTGGTTCATAATGTGGCAAGTGAAGGCCCGCATATTAAATTTGAATTGCGCGACCAACAACAACTTTGGGAGCTGACTTGATAAGGGGGTGGTTGGGGTAGGGGTAGGGGTTGGGGTTGGAATTGGGGGTGAGTTGTGCGTGGTTGCGTGGACATTGCAGACTACCCGCTGGCCATGCGGCCACGGCTCAATGACTTTTTTGATAATTGAATTTATTTACGTTAGAGCCACGTACACATTACTGCAAGAGCCCGAAAGCTTTTGTGGAATGAGGTGCAAAGAAAACAAAAACAAATATGCTCCAAAGGGCTCAAAGAGCGGCGGTCTCTTTATTGCAGCAGCATGCCGAATTTAAGAGTCTGCCAACAGATAACTCTTAAAAATACCACGACAGCCACCAAAGTAGATTCACTTCTGGATTTTCAAAAAGACCCAAATTTAATGGTCAAATTGTTGTGGTCAAAAGTGCAAATTGTGCTGGACAGCGAAATGGGTGTGTATTGCATAAAATGGTTCTATTTTCAACAGGTCTGATTTGTCTATTATCCTTGCAATAAAGGCTTAATGGAACTCTCACGTAATGTTAGATAGGTCGAGCCCATCACTACAATGCTGAATAGAGAATATATTTGGGTTTGGGGATACTTTTCGTGGCAAGATATGCCCGATAAATCGATTTGATGCTGTTTTGGATAAATTTGTAGACAAAGAAAAAAAAATGTTATGTTATGTTGCCATTTGTTGACGAAAATATGCGCCTTATATAAAAATTTCAGCAGGACAATAATCGAAGTTTCAAGGCAAAAATTTGGGGGTCATTAAGTCAGTCCCCCGTCTTGAATCCCATTAAAATCTTTCGGCAACTGATATTGTCTATATCTAACAGAATAGAAGTAATGCTCAAGAATTAGGGGATACACAGGCTGCTATATATAATTCACAAACTAGAAATTGCACACACAAAATCAAATAAAACCAACTTATTATAGCAGGCCACTGCCCATAGTGGGCCAGTACTAAGACTGTAATGTAACATAACATCTGTAATTTAACATGCAACTATGTACTTAACATATGATATCGATATCGATTGATAGCATTCATCTGATCAGCAGCAGCTTGAAGAGAGAATTCAATCGTTGTGAACAAAGTGCGCACTTTTAAATTATACTATTTTCTGATTGATGTTAACAGTTTTCTTTAAAAAAAAAAATACGTGTTTCGTAGAGAAAAATGTGGGCAATTATGAAAACTATGAACAATATTATTTATATTTTTATTAATTATATTATAAAACACTAGCACATACATATTTCTTGTGCATCGAGGGTGACGTCACATCCAATTTATTGTACACAAACAAATCTTAGTTGCTTGAGTCTGTTAACAGATTAGTTAGTTGTCCGTTAACATAGATCATATATAGTTCATATGTACATGTGTATATATAACAACAGCCACCCAAATTCGTGATTTAGTTGACTCGCGCAGACTCTAAACTTCATACTTTTGTATAATACTGTCATTGGAAAAAAGAATTCTAGATTTACACGCAATAAATACAATTATCAGATTTTGAACAGACAGTAGCCAGCTGAATGTTAATGTTAGCAGGCAACTGTTAAAAACACTCTTCATTTCAATTGGATTTGAATGGAGCTAGTTGCATATTCCTGGCATCGAATCAACTGGGCCTCGATGCAGCTGGGTGCACGTGCCACAGCCCACGTCACCTCTCCCTTGAATTTTTATTTCGTTACATTTTTAATGTCAATTTTCGACAATGTAAAACAAAAGCATCATGGATTGCATTCGCAAACAGTCGGATAAAATGAACTCAATTGTATGGAACTGGAAGTGGAACTGAAACTGGAACTGGAACTGGATGGCAACGAGCACAATTTGGACAATGTGCCAATATGTTGTAACATTTATTTCAATATTTTTGTACGGCAATGCCGTGTGGCGGCATTTTTAATATTTAATGCGATTCGTTGCACGAGCAACTCCAATCGAGAATGTAGACAGCCTGGGCAGGGGCACAAATTGGCTGGGGTTGAGACGCCGGCATATGTGTGGCCGCATTATTGATGCAAACGGCACAAAAGAAAAGAAAAAAAACAAAAAGAAACTGTTGACCAGGCCCGAGGTGTACGCACTTTAAAAACTCTCTGGAGTGACATTTAGCGAATTGGCCAAATGCAATAAATTTGTGAAACAAGCAGTTGGCCTCATTGCACATGAACAGCATATCCATAAGGTACACACACACACACACATACACACACACACACATACACACACACACATACATACATGCATACATACATACATGTATGTAGATGCCAATGTCGATGACTAGTTGATGGCACCCAGAAGGGTTTCGAGAATCAAATATGCCAACGAAATTTATGCGGTTTTCATAGAAACTCAACGACACTCAAAGGGGTTGGCTGCCTCCGCCTGCTCCCCCTTTCCTGGCCCGCTGGCAAACCAAACCCCTGTCTTCGTGTCTGACTCTGTCGTTGTAAGAAAACAAACTTGTAAATGATGCCAATTTGTTGCTGTTATTGCTGATGTTTCTGTGCTGCATAATAATAAAATTCCAAGTGCCATTTTGGCTTTGTATATTGGCCAAAGATTAAAAAGGGATTTCTTTGGCGAGGGTGTGTGAATTTTGTAGAGCTGCTGATAGGCAAATGGCCTATAAAAATGCATAAGTATTTTATGTGAGTTTTTGTAGACGACGGCGGAGGAGGTAAAAAGGAGATAAAATGTGCCCTAAAATTAGCAAATGTGGCAGGTGATTTCTTGAGCGTGTGTATTATTATTATCCGATCTTGATCAAATTTTCACAATTGATCAATAATATGTCAAGTTATATCATGTATCAACTGGACTATTCTATACCATTCACTTGGCGGTTTTTATTGCTATGAAAAACTTTATATTGAAATTCGCCAAACGGACAAAGTTGTCGATAAAATAATGTGTACTTGATATGCACTCGTATATCACGAGATCTTATATTAAATCTTATTAGTCTTCTCTTATAGTCTACGAGATGCACTTGTTCATTCAGACGGGCGGACGGAAGGACGGACACACGTGGCTAGATCGCCTCGAATATGTTTACTTCATGGGATCGAAGATGCTTTCTTCTGTCGACACACTTTTGCACAACTTCAACTTTGGATATCCTTTATATGCATTTATACGAGTATACAGATATGTACACACCTGAACATTAAAATAGGCTTGAAGACGTGGCGATATTATGTCAAAAATATACAATATATTCATTTACAAGTGTGGCAACATTGTTTCCTAATGAAAATGGAAAGTATCTGACTTTAGATAGCGTACGGTCAAATTGATTGGCACATTCCAATTTTAAAAGTCCATTTTGATCTGGGGACAGTGAAATAGATGCGAGGCTTAACACAGCTATCAAATAATAATACTAAAAAAATAATATTTAGTGCAAGGTCATCTAAAGTTCCTTTGGTCTAACCAATAAGACATTTTAAGATTGGGGCAAAGTTCATGAATGATGAAAATCAGATAAATTTGTTTGGCAACGATGCAAAAGGATATGCTGGTCAAGCTATTGTCTTCGCACCTATTTTACTGTCCAGGTGTGTATATATACAAATATATATTGATAGCTCACCTATGATTGCATTGCTGGCATGCAAAGCACTCCAGATGATAAACATTGGTGCGTGCACGCATCACCATCTCGAAGGCTGGAATGACTTTGCTGCAGGCGGCACAGTAGCCCGTATTACCAAACAATCTGCAAGAGAATAAAGAATTGCATTTGACTCTCTCACTCTCACTCTCGCTCTCTCCCTCTCTCTCTCTCTCTCTCTCTGTCTCGCTCTTACCTCAAGTAGTCACGCTTGCAGAGCATCAAATTGCCCTTGGTGTAGAGCGTGGAGCCGACCTCGCCGAGGCGGCAATCACAGCAGCCGCACTTTAGGCAGTCTTCGTGCCACAGCATGTCCAGGGCGCGCAACAGATAACGGTCCTGGATGTGCTTGCCACAGCCGGCACATAGTTGGCTCCCGTTGTTGTTGTTGTTGTTATTGTTGTTCGCCGCAGCGGCAATGTTCTGCACGTTGCTATTATTATTATTGTTGTTATTGTTGTTGTTGTTGTTGCTGTTATTGTTCACCGAATTGCCATTGCTAAGGCCATTGTTGTTGTTGTTGTTGCCGTTGTTATTCTGCCCGTTGTTGTTCATGTTTGCTGCCTGTTGTTGCTGCTGTTGTTGCTGTTGTTGCTGCTGCTGTGCTGACTGCTGCTGTTGCTGATTGGATGAAAGCCCGACAAGTCCGGGTTCAGATTTGGTTATATCCATAGTCATCATCTGCCGAGCGAAAGAGACCGAGAAAGAGAAAGAGAGAGAGACTGATTAGTTATGTTTACTCTCCGTGTGTGTGTGTGTGTGTGTGTGTGTGTTTGTGTGTGTGTGTGTGTGTTTGTGTGTGTGTGCGTGTGTACATTGGGATGGCTAATCGAGGCAAAGTAGATTTCATAGACCGATGGCGGTTTCGTGTTGATCTTGTTGAGGCTGTTGCTGATCTTTTTGTTGTTGCTCATGTTGTTGTTCATGTTGTTGTTGTTGTTGCTGCTTTCGATATGATCGAATGGCGGCGGTATTAGGGGCACAATGAAGCGGTTACGAATGATGTTGTTGTTGTTGTTGCTGTTTTGATCAAAATTGCCGGACGTAGGTCCGTTATGCGGTACTACGGGCACAATAAAGCTGTTAGCGGCGCTCAAGTCTAGAGCATCGTCATCGTTGTCATATCCAGCGTTGAAGTTAATATAGCAAATCATGTCGAACGATATTAAACAAAGCACAATAAAAGACGCGCTAATTTTGATCTACGTTTCAGACTGAACATAACGGCATTGAGCAGCTGTAAGTAGGCAAACAGTGCTGTGTAACCCCATTCAGACATTAACTTTAATATTTTTAATATAGCATACTCTTGTGCGCAACGTATATCTATATATGTTTACTGTGGAAAATTCTACGCGAGACTGTTGTAGGCGCATATTTGAGAAAGTGCGTGTAAAACGGCCAAATGAAATTTTAGATAATATAAAAAGGAAAAATGTTAGGCACACCACTTAAAAGCAAAACAAAAGAAAGGTAGGGCTCGTCCGGGAGTTGAACCCGGGACCTCTCGCACCCGAAGCGAGAATCATACCACTAGACCAACGAGCCGCTGCCACCGGCGCTGGCGCAAGCAAAATCTCAACGACAGTCAGCGAAAGCGGTGACCTTGGCACGATCAAGCTGTCGACGTGTCGCTTCAGCAACACTTTCGTTACGTGCTATTTTTAGCAAAACACAAGCTTCGATCGCTGTTTACGACTAACCATTTTGTTACGGTTCGTTCGTATTTGGTGCGGGGGCGTCGGTCCTTGTCATAACTGAGCTAACTATTGATGAGTTGGCAAATCGCCTCTTTAGCTCAGTGGTAGAGCACTGGTCTCGTAAACCAGGGGTCGTGAGTTCAAACCTCACAGGAGGCAAATATACATTTCATACACTTTTAATGCTTTTATTTTAATTTTTTTGCAATTTGAGCAGTGATTTGAATTCAGAAATAGATCTGATTTGTAATAGCAATTTCGAACTATTTTCAAAAATTGTACAACAACTTATGATAACATTCCTGTTGAATATCATATTTTTTCTCTTTTTTTTGTAGGGTATTCTCCAGCAAAACGCAACCGTTATAACTGTCATCCAATTGGTGTCACTTTTGCTTTATTTGTCACTGCAAATTGCTGACTGCAATAGCTCGATAACGATAACAATGCATGGCCAAGGCCTCTGTCAATGGTCAGCAGTGGCATCAACAACAACAACAACAACGACATTACAACAAATCAATGCACACAAATCAATGCAAGCATAACGCAGAAAAAGCCACCAACAATTTTAAATAAAGAGATTTATGACAAATTGGCAGCAGAAGAACATAGAATGAAACGAAACGAGCAACTTTCGTGTGTAGAGTTGAGTGCGTGTCGTGCTTTATTCGTGACACGAACTAAGTCCACCCAACAAGTCAACAAATTGTCAATTCCAATTGGAAGCATCGATAAAACAATATGAATTATTTAAATCTTCAATTAAAACATAATTTTTTTCATAGTTTAAGCCTTGTTTGAATTATTCGAATTTCACTTTTAAGCCATTGACCATCTCTAGTTGATGGCCTGTGGCATGCGGCATGGAATGGCCAGCCTCGAATCAGGCCAAAACCAAAGCGCTAAATACTTAGTTTGTTGCCAATTCCAGATGCCGGCCGAAACCCTAAAATGCCCAACCACGCCCCGTACCCCCTCCAGCCTTGCCTCTTTGGGTGCATGCTTCATGTGTAACGCTGTCTGGTCCAAGCGTCAATTGTCGTCGTCTATGGCCAAATGCATTAAGCTACCATCGTGGATGTTGTTTGTTTCTGCGGTTTGTTTCCATGTAGCGCCAACTGTGACCCGGCCCAGGGGGCACACACACACACACACAGAGAGAGAGAGAGAGCGAGAGAGAGAGAGAGACAGAGAGAGAGACAGAGAGAGAGAGAGAGAGCAAGAGAGTGGGGGAGAACGAGAGATGACTGTGGTTGAGTCTGCTGTTGCAGCTGCTGGCAATGACTTTAATTAGACATTGAGTGGCAGTTCGTGTGCGTGTGTCTGTGTCTGTGTGTGTGTGTGTGTGGCCAGTGTCAAAAACTCATCAAGTGCTCTCCCAAGCATCGGGCAACTCACTCATAAAAATTCAATCAAATCAATTTATGTAAATTCAACGCCCGCTTTTCCCTTTTCCCTTTTCCTCTACCCCGAATCCAATGATACAATGATACAAGTCAGCAGTATAGCACACACACACACTCGCAGACCCCGGCCCCCTTCCCCAGCAGTGGCAAACTGCATTGTTATTTTAGTTTAGACTAAATTGAATCGCGAAATGGAATTCAATGGCACCAAAGCTTATGAGCGAGGTTTTGGTGGTGTTTGGGGTTGGGGTTTGGGGATTGAGGATTGTAGTGGGGGGTTGTGAGTACCCAATTTTATCGCAGGCAGCAGAGCATTCGGTGGACATTCATAGTTTTTGAGCTGTGCGTGGGCGATCAATTAATTTATGCATTACATTCAAAACCAAGCCTCCTCCTTCCAAGCCTTCCGCTCAAAAATCGCCAGAATTGCATTGTGAATGTGCATGGCGGATTTTTGAGCAGATTCGCCCAACGATTTAACTCGTGATTTGTTCTTGCTCAAATCACATTTTCATTTTGTTTAATTTCCATTCCATTTGATTTCATTCAATTCAGTTTTAGATTTTGTGTACATTTTATCTCTCATTCCAAGCCATTTCAGAATAATTTGTATTTAGTTTTCAGCTCGAATGTATTACAAATGCTGACATTTTGTTTTAAATGTTCACATTTTCTATTATTATTTTTTTCTTTATTCCATAAAAGTATTCTTTAATTCTCATTCAGTTTTCAATTTGGGCTTATTACATTTTTAAATTCGTAATTTGTAATTTTATTTACAAGTTGATTTTATATATTTCGTGTTTTCAAAATGTATAAGTTTTAAAGCCGACATATAAATCCCATGGCAGCTGTATGACATAGTGTTCCGATGTTAATAATTTGTTCTCCAATCCAAATAAATGTCTTATACAAAATCTCATCTCTCCACCGATCATTCTAATGGTAGCAATATGATACAGTGTTCCGCGAAAATTCACAAAAAATCACTTTAAAATTGAGAGAGAGAGAGACTCAGCTGATCAAGAATTTATATACGTAATGGGAACGGAGAAGTTTGCTTCAATGCCTTACAAAATTCAATAACCATACGTAAAAAAGAATCTCCTGTTTCATTCCATTTTGTTCCAATACATTCAACTTTATTTGGGTATTATTCCGTTCCGTTTCTGCTTTGTTTAATTTAATTTCAATGATACGATTTGAATTAAGCAGTATTTCAACTATTCATCAATTCTCAAGACACAACTGCTGATTTGGGGAATTTCTTTGATTTGAAGTCGTCATTGATATTCTTTATAACTCCGTTCAAATATCTATAATATCAATTGTTTTTCGAGGTGTGTGTCGTGTGTAATTAGGATAATCAATAATTTGTAGAGTTCAATTGTATTTATTATTTATAATAAGCTATTGTCGCCATTTAAATACCTACTCCTCCTTATTCAAATATGCTCCAATAGCACCCTAACTGAACTAAAACAATATATTTACAGCGGCTGGGGATCGCACTCTTTCATTAAGTATCTCTTTTTGGTCGAGTTACCGTGAATGTGCTCAAACCCGCAATCACCCCCAACCCCGTCCACCGCCTGTTTTTTACTTAGTCAACACTGGTTGCCCAGCAGGCTTCCGTTTCCGAGCCTTGTCGCCTGTGTCGCCAGCGAAGTGAGGCAAACGCAAACGCAAACGGAAACGCCACCGATACCTTGCCGGGCCAGGTCAGCTAAGCTGGGGTGGTCAGTTGGTGAAGGGAGGGGGGAAGGGCATACTAATTGCGCGACCAGAGCGCTCATTAAACCCAATCAATATTCAAATTTTCATGGCAGTAATACCCATAGACTTAGAACCCCTTTAATTTTCTATTTTTATTTTTTGGTAACATTTCCCGCGGGCTTTTTCACAGTTTAGTTTGCTAAGCGAAGGCCGTCCAGCCCTTGACCAGCCCAAAGGGGGTGGAGGGGTGTTTCTTTTCGTATTTGGTTGCGACTCCATAATTATACAGACACACAGGCACACACTCACACACACACACACACACAGATACATACACATATGTATGTTGGCTTAAACCCTTTTTAACCCCAATTGCGGTCGCGGAGACTCGTTGAGCGTGGATGTGATGGAAGTGGGGGAAGGGTAAATTACAGGATTGCACGCAAGTTAACGGAAGTTACTTCGGTTATAAGAAACTCTCGCTAGTTTTATACACACACTAACCCCCTCTCTCCCCCCCTCCCCCACCCAGTCATTCTTCCATGTGCAGTTTTTCACAAATTTTCCGAGTTGATTTTGCGGTCAGTTATGTTTATGGTTTTTTTATTTGGCGACAAAAGTGGACTGCTGCAATTTTGTGTCATGTTTTATGCATGCGCTCCACAAAAGTAGGCGATAGCCACAGCAGGGGGTAAGCGGGGGGTAGTTGGGGGTGTTGGGGTGTTGGGGGTAAGGGGATTGTTGAAGTATTGCAAATGTTGTCGCATGTCGAGCATGTGGAGCGCATTTAATGACACTAATTAGTGGCCGAGGCTCATGTGACAAACGCGTTACGGCAGCCCCTTGTTTGCCACACACACACGCACACAATCACACACACAGACAGCAACCCCCTTTTTTTGGGCAACAACAACCCCTCGAAAAGCCGAGAGAAAATTCTGCATATGCCTGCAACAGCTGCAAATCGGGAGCCCGAACTTTTGACTGCGTTTTTTGAAGGGCCTGCTGTCGCTGCAGACTAAAAACCCCCCTGCCCTCCCCCGGGCCCAACTCCACCCCACGTTCACCCCCTTAAAAGGCGGCGTGGCTCACCCTTAATTGGTAATTAATTTATTTTGCATAATTTTTCGAGCCGTTCGCTTTTTGCCATTGCACATTATGTTGCTGACAGCCTGCATATGGATTGGGGGCAGGTAATAGCGGCCAGAGGAGCATGGGGGGGGGGGGTATGTGTGTGTTGTGTTGTTGGCGTTTTTAAGGGCAACGCATTTCTGTTTATTTTGGTTTTTGGGCTTTTGGGTTTGCGCTGCGTCGTGCAACTGACCGACAGCGAAAGGTGTCAAAAAGTGCGAATTAAGTGCGAATAAACGTGCTGAGCGTGCAGAGGCACCGCTCCCCTACCCCCTGCCCCCTGCAGAGCTGCCACCAGTCACCCGCCTCCCCCCACACCTGTCTGTCTGTCTGGGCTGGTTGGTGGGTTGGCGGGTTGGCGGGTTGCGTTACGTCAATTTGCATTGGCGCAAACAAAAATCACATAAATTAAATTTGTGCACGCAACGAGCGAAGAGAAAATTTATGGCAAAATTATGGAAAATAATCATGAGAGTGATAAAAAAAATATTAATATTGAAATGTGCATTTTTGTGGCTACAGAGGCATATGTATTAACGTATCACTGAATTGTGCCACTTGCACTCAATAAGCAGCGTTAATTAATTCAAACGAAAACTCTCTGCAAGATCATAAATATGAAACGCACAATCTCAATTTAAGGTCGAGTTAAAGAGGCGAAGTTAACAATTTTATATTTTCTATAGACGCTGAGAGATCGAGTTGACTTTATGAGTGAGTTAAGGGTTACCAGGGTTGCCAGGGTTGCACCAAAAAAAAGCAAACAGGCGCCGATATACGCGTTGCACAGATAACAACTATTTTGAACGTTATCCTTTTGGAAACTTAGCATTTGAAATTTGTATTGCCTACTTTATAGGGCAGACGCATATACACATCGGGACAGTAAAATAGGTATAAGGATATATAATAATAGCTTGGTGGCAAGCAGCATGCCTGACTGCTTTTGAAGTTCATTTAATATAGAGTTCTTTGCATTTTGGTGACCAACATCTCTTTTGGCATCGCAGCCAAGCAAATTTATCTGATTTTCATCATTCAAGAAACAATGCGAACTTTTTCCCCATTTTAAAATGTCTTATTCTGACCAAAGGAACTTTACTGGGTATTCTAACAGTTGACCTTGCACTAAATATTATTATTTTTTTTATTATTATTATTTGATAGCTCTGTTAAGCCTCTGTTATAATGAATATATTCAAACTTTACCAGCTCAATATCAATACGATATCTTAGGCGAGAGACTTCTGAGATTAATTGAGAAACAGTGTCGCCTCACTTATAAATTAATATATTGAATTTTGTACATGATGTTCAACAAAGTGGCAAGTTGTTGTCCACACATGAATGTAGTTATATATACTTATATTATACTTAAATTATGTATATTTATACACACAATATTTGTGCTTAGCGATTCTTAATGCAAGATACGTTTAAGTGTTGCTTTAAGGCCACATTGCCCTCAGGCGTACTATTCAAAAACACCTAACAAAGTCCAATTTCAATGTCCTTTGGCCATGCAAGGCTTCCGAGCACAAATTAAAAAATACGTTCACCAAACTTATGCAAAACAAAAGAGACTCAATACAAAACAAAATTAAAGCAAAACAAAACAAAACAAAACCAAATTACGTGCAACAAAAGAGGCGAAAAAAACGTCAAGTGCGCAATATGAAAAACTAAAACAATGCCACAAAAATATATATAACAAGGCACAAAGAAACAGTACAGCAAGACGTCGGTCAAAAAACAACAACAAAAACAAACAAACAATACAAAAACAAAATTCATTTTTAATTTTTATGCCATAAAAATGCAAACGAAGTCTTAACACGGCCATAAAAAGGGCACGGGACAGTTGAAGACTGGCGAATGGCGAATGGCGAGTGGAGAGTGGAGAGTGAAGAGTGGAGAGTGCGGGAAGGAGAGAATGGCCACCAGAGCTATGCAAAGCCAAGCACGAAATGGAGTCGCAATGGACAGACGAGTGTAGGCATGGGAAGGGAGTGAGAGAGGCAGAGCGAGAGAGAGAGAGAGAGAGAGAGAGGCGAGTTGGTCTTCAGAACGTAACGCCAAACATGTTATGCGACAAGGAATAAGCCAACTCGCCACACTCCTCGCCACAACGTCGCGTCACGTCACGGCTGCGATTGCCGTGGTCCATGTTGTATATTGTATGTTGTATGTTGTATGTTGTATGTTTTATGCTTTGTTTTATGTTTTTCTACACATACATACATTTGGTATTTTTGCATATTTCCAGCAAAGTTGTGCGACATAAAACAAGCTTTTAAGTGGCTGAACGAACAATTAAATAGCAACGTTTACAATTTAAACAGTTCTGAATATCCTCGTTGTTATTTTTGTTGTTGTTGTTAAGTTAACTATGGAGAGACCAAGTGTTCAGTGTGTTGGCCTTTAGCATTGGCTTCGTCCTGTCAGCAGCATGTGCTGCTCCAACAACGACAACAAGAACAACGACAACAATTTGCCAATCTTCGTGTTCTCAATGAATACTTGAACTGCCATAAATACCAATCAAAATCAAATGCACACACTCACACACACGACCATATAAAAGAGAGTGCGACTATAGCCATCTCTTTCTCTCTCAGTGACTCTGTCACCGAGCAAGCAGCTTTTTTGGCACTTGACAATTTCCGATGTCACTCGCAGCAGCAGCTTCAACTAAACTCCCGTTCTTTGTTTATATATATATATATATTTTTTTTGTATATGTTTTGGTTGCCAGTTACCGATTCTACATGCATTTTAAACAGGCGACAAAATGGCTGAAATCGTTTTCTCTGTCGCATGAGGATTTAATAATTGAAATTGATGTAAATACACATTAACATATTGCATTAAGTAATATCGCAATAATTAGTATTATATTTTTGGGCATTTGAGAAATCATTAGTCATTTATAACAGTTAGCATAATATTTAAAAATGCATTGATAGCAACAAATACTTAGTGACAATTTTGTCGCCTGCATAGTTAACAAAGTCTGTTGAAATAGTGTTCAAGCGTGGTGGGTTTGTGTGTGTGTGTGCGTGTCTCTGTGTGTGCCTGTGTGTGTATGCGTGCGAGCTGTGTAAGTGTCGTGTTTGTGTTTACGCCTGTTCTAGTGCCATCGAAAGTTGAACGTTATTGTTATTTCACTCAATCTCAATAACTAACAACAACAACAACAACATTAACAACAAAAAATTGAGAAATAAACAAGAAAAAACAACGAAGCACAAATGCTGCCATATGCAGTCGGAATCGACAGCAGCCCCCAGTCGAACTGCTTGTTTGATTTATGCGCGTTGCTGCTCTTGTTGTGGTTGTTGTTGTTGTTGTTGTTGCTGATACGGTGTTTATTATTGTGGCAACATATGTACGTATGTATTGGACTGGGCATTTGTTTACTGTTGCTGTTATTGTTGTTATTGTTGCTCTTGTTATTGTTAATCTATTTGTACAGATTTTCCTTTTCTGCTTTCTGCGAATCTAAGTGAGATTTATGCTTGACACCACCCAACCCCACCTCCTCCCGCTCCATTGCTCCATCGCTCTGTCAGCGACACATTGCGCCAAAACGTTTTGATTTGTGCGACAATTCCCATTGTTATTATTTGCCCGCTCTCTTTCACTCAGCTGCCGCCGCTATCATCCCAGACCCCGCCCCCGCCCCGCCCCCCTTGAGACTAAACTGATATACAACACGGCAATGGAATTTTTATTAAGTTGTTTTATGTATTGTGTTGTAGTCTGCCATTTGCTGTTATTTCTTTCTGCTTAAACAATTACGACAAATTGCGCTTTTATAGACTAAGCAACGCAGACGCAGACGAAGCTGGCTACTGAAGAAGGACGCTTACATCGACTGCGATTGCGACTGCGGCGCTGACGCTGACGCTCTAGTTTGCAGTTCACGTACTCATTGTCATCTGCTCAGCGACAAAAAAGTTCAAATGCTTGAGCAAACGCTGGGCGCTGCTAACTGCTAACTTCAAACGGAGCTTAATTGCTTCACAATGCCGAATGCAGTGGACGTCAAGCGGCGTTAATTAGTTAATGAAACCATCCACATCACAGAGAGCGCTCTCTCTCTCTCTCTCTCTCTCTCTCTTATGTGTGTGTGTGTGTTGAAGTGAGCAAGCGAGTCAAGCTTAATAAACAAAACATGCGCTTACTTTGTGCCTATCATGCATAGTACAATGAACGCCAAAAATATAGAAACTTTTCAATTTCGCACCAAAATAAATAAAAATAAGATATGTGCAAGTAAACAAATAATTATTAATAAATACACAAGTGAACAATGTCACGGTACATTCAAAAGTTATGATTTTATTTGAGTTTAATTGCAATAATTTCTAGACAGCTTTCAACTTCAAACTGAGAAGGAATTTAAATAATTCCAAGTAAATACACTCCGAAATTTGTAATTCAATGAAAATTAAAAATTAAGTAAGACTTTATTTTTAATTTTGTATTTTTCCGTGTCGCCACGAAATAAACTAGGCACACCTTTAGTCACTAGTTTATTTTTAATTACTTAATTTAGCTTTTTAGCTATTTAGGCAGACCTTTAGTCATTAATTAGCCGCTCTATCGAAGTAGATGTGCTTGTGTGAATGCGTTCAACTCACTTGAAATTGCACGTGCCGCAACAAGTTGATTAAATGGTGCATTTACCAAATTGCAGGCAATCATAATGATGCTGACGATGATGACGAGAAGGATGGCCAGCTTAAGCGGCATTTTCACTCGATTGCAACTTGGGGCACTCAAGTTGCGCTAATTAATGTGTTTTCCACAAAATTAGCAATTTACGCTCAAATAGAAATTGCAAACGATCACATCAATCGAACGCTGATCGCAGATCGCTGATTACTGCCACAAAAACCAGTTGCACTCGCATTAGCCAAAATCAGAAAAAAAAAACACAGACAAACAGAAAGAGACGGAGAGAGAGATAGAGAGAGAGAGAGGGAGAGGTAAACCAAGTAAAGTCGGCCGCACGCCCGGGCCGGACGCACAATTAATTAAGTTGACGCTGCCAGCTAAAAAAAAACAAGTAAATAAATAAGAGAGACAGAGAGAGAGAGAGAGAGAGAGAGAGAAGAAGAAGAAAATAAAAGCGAATGCAACTGCAGCTTTGGCATTGGCATTTCCACTGCCATTGCAAGCAATCGTCTAAGAATCAACGTAATTAAGTGGCTCGCAGAACTCTCTTGGCTAACACAGATCACAGCTAACAGCCAACAGCCAACAGCTCACAGTTCGCAGCTGCAGATGTGTGCCTTGAAATGCATTTCCTTTTGGTATCACTTATGATTAGGTGGCATGCCGGCAGTTAGCCAGGCCAAGCAGCATCATTTAATTACAGAGAGCGAACGCATTTGGCCAACTGGCAACTGGCAACTGGCAACTGCAACTTCGCATCCGTTACCAAGTTGGCCAAGTTAATTGATCGTAATTGCCAGCCACTTGAGAGCTAACAGCGCCCCAAGCCCCAAATGGAGATGGCCAACTGAAGTTATGAGCCATGGGTATCTTGCTGGCTAGCTGGTGTTAAAGCCTAATTGAAACTGTCAACTGACCAAGGATGGCAGCGCCGTAAGCAAAACCAAAACCAAAACCAAAAGCAAATCAATAACAATAATAATAACAATAACAATAACAGTAACAAATACATAAATAAAATACATAAGTTAAAGCAAAATCCGGTCTATCGATGCTATTATTGTTAATAGCACGACAAAGGTTTGATAAACGTTTGGGCATAGTTTATCAATGGCTCATGTACACTGTAAGAAATCATGCACACATTTAATTATCGCCGCACTAGGCGCTAAACGATTTCGAAAAATTAATAACTTTAACTTTTTAAAAAATGATCTCAACATTTGCCGATAGTCTTTAATATTTCTTTTATAAATAAAATCAGATAAATTATTTTTATATTGTGAGAGGATTCAATTTAATTGTTTTTTTTTTTTTGTTGGTTTATTTTAAATTTCCATGCACATATTTCGCTCAGTGTAACACGTAAAGTGCAGACTAGCTTATTCTTGTGCATTCCTGTTAGCTAATTAAAACAAACATTGTGCATTGGTTGAGCGAGTGAGAGTGAGCGAGTGAGCACGAGTAACAGTTACTGAATAGATAGATAGAAGAAGCCGAGGAAGAAGAGGAGGCAAACTGATTGCACTTTGTTTTCTTTTCTTTTGCACTCCCCATTGTTATATTGTTGTTATTGTTGTTGTTGCTGTTGAAATTGTTAGCTGTTGTATTTGTGTCAATTGTTGTTTGGCCAACACTTATGCATGTATTTGCTGTGTTGCATGCTCCAACATTGATGATGATGGCAATAATGATTTTAATTTGCTTGTTTGAAGACGAACCCAGATAAAACGACACTGGCCAACAAAATAACAACTGACAAAAGCAATGTTCACTTGACCAAACAGCCGTACACACACACACACACACACACACACGCACACACATATGCAAACATATGTATAAGTGTATATGTATGTGCATATATTTGTATGTAATATTGATACACTGACCACACACAAACGCTACTCATTACAGTTAATTACATTTGTCGAGCCGCATGGAAATTACATACACATTGTCAGTTCGGAGCCCTTCTACTCAAGCGCACATTAAATAACGGTTAACTGCCTGGCATCATTCTCACAATTAACAACAACAACAGCAGCAACAACAGCAGCAACAACAGTAGCAACAACAGCAACAGCAGCCGCAAAGACAAAGGACAATGTGCTTCTCTCTCTTTCACTCTCGACATGCTGCGACATCATTAATAACAGAGCAACCGTTTCCAACATGGACGGCAACTGCACACACAGCTGCACTGCAATTTACACAACACACGCATGGCCCACAAGCACGTACATCTGCATACACACACACGCACACACATACGATATACGATATTTGCGAGACTATTTACATAAGCGATTTTATGCTGCACCGCCTCAAAAACGCATCTCTGCGGCGACTTTTGCATGCGCTGCCTGCATGCGGGCAGCAGAAAGACAAAAAGACAAAGAGACAGAGAGATAGAAAGAAAGAAAAGAGTTACATTGCATATGGTACTTAACAAGAGCAGAACCTGGTAATCAATAGTTGCACGGCATAATGTATAATAATGAAGTATGCATATATTTATAAATATGCATATATAAGTATATACATGCCTTAACCACTAATTGGCTAGTATAGTCATTGACCGCATTGATCAATAATTGCCATAATCAATAATTGCACACACACACACACACAAACACATGCACACATACCCATACATCGTTTGCTCTTAAGCGGCAGTTTGTCACACCGAGCTCTGTTAACAGACAAAAGCTGCGCTTAAACCTTTGCACCGGCACTTATGCTGCTCTCTCGCTCGCTCTCTCAGTGGACATAGGAGGGCGGCAACTGTCGTCACAGTCGACGTCGCGACGTTTGTGTGCTGCTGCTGCTGCTGCTGCCGCCCATTCATTTCTTCTATATAGCTGAGCACGAACCGTTTTATCAGCACGTTTACACCATATTTACTTCATTTTAATAAAATTTCATGAGACTTTAAACGACGACGCATCCCGTCTGCAAATGAAAAGCCCAACAGCAGCCAATGCATATGCATATCTATATGTATATGTATGTATGCATGTGTGTATGTGTGTATGAAAAATGCACAATTGCTCATTCAAATGGAAATTATTTACACATTGGACACTGATTTACTTGATGGCGCTGCAACAGCAACAGCAACAACAAACAACTGGCAATGGCAGCCACTTGTCCATGTGCACACAAATGTAAGCGTATGCGTCTGTGTATCAATGTGTGCGTGTGTGTGTGTGGGTGGTTTATGTCGGTTTATTAATATCCTTTCTACTCGGTTATGTTTTATGCGAAATTACTCAAGTGCAAGCGACTGTTATTTACGCCGCACTTTGTTTGAGGCAATTTTTATTATTTACTGTCCTATCTGGGTTTTATTTTTATTGAAAATTATCATATGCGTATTGTGCTTGGCCCCGTCGATTTATAAATTGCATTTATCAATATTTGCAATCTCAATTTATCGCGTCTTTTTCCTCTTTTATTTATTGAACCATTCAAAAAAAAAAAAAAAGACAAAAACAATAGTTAAAAAAAATTGCGCTATGTTAAAAGTGAACAGTTGCGATTGCTTAACATTAACATTAAAATTTAACAGCAAAGCCAATTAACGAACAGCATGCGCTGTTAACCGTTGTATTTAATTAGTTTTTGTGCGAGCGGGGGTGGGGCGATGACAATAATTTGAATGCAAATACATAAGTTAATAACGTATTGACGACAACACACAATTACAACAGCTTAATAATGATCTAAGCAAAACTGTGCAATGCGGATTGCTCAACAATTTTATTTTTAATTGCATTGAATACAAAATATATGCTTATAGATT
The DNA here is from genome assembly GCF_018153295.1 of Drosophila grimshawi. Taxonomy (NCBI): domain Eukaryota; kingdom Metazoa; phylum Arthropoda; class Insecta; order Diptera; family Drosophilidae; genus Drosophila; species Drosophila grimshawi. The sequence continues at coordinate 986,139 of NW_025062489.1, read as the reverse complement.
GTTGCCGATAATTAATGAATGAACGTCGAGTGCTCTGATGCAAAAAAAAAACATATGTATATATATTTGTATGTAAGCATATTTGTACATACTATCTACGTAGATAAATATAAAGATTGCTAAACAATCAACAAAACGCCAGCAACGGCAAACAACAAAATGACAATTAATTCAATATAATTTCTGAATTTTAAAATGACAACAGCGCCAATGACAACAACAACAGCAGCTGTACGCAAATGCCGTGGGAGAAAGAATGAAGCAGAGAGAGGACGAGAGAAAGAGGGAGGCTGACACGCTTTAGAAGAATCAAGCCTAATCGACTGCGCGCATACACTGTTAAATGGACAATAAACAGCAATAAAATTCAAACTGAATTGTATTAGCCGTGAGTAGTTTTAGAGATTTTACCAATAACAGACTCAGATATGTTTATATAAATATATATTTGTATTTGTGTTAGCAGCCAACAGTAATTCGAAATGGGACTGCGAATTTGTACAGAGTATGTTAACGATGATGCTGCTTTCAACGGAAGCGACGAGACGCGACGCGAGGCGACGCGACGCGCCTCTCATAACATTTTAGCTGTCGGCAGCGTCGTCCGCTAAACGAAATAAATAAATAATTGGCAATAAAAATACAATTTGCACGATCATATAAGATTTTGTCGTGTAATTGGCTCACTAACTGAGCGAACGTTGACGAATTGACTGACTGACTGGCTGACTGAGTGACTGACTAACGTAGCAGCTGGCGAATGGATTTAGCTGCTACTGTTATTATTGCTGTGTTGCTGCTCCTGTTAACATGCGTTTCACATTTATTAATCTAAGCTTTACAGTTCGATTTCTCTCTCTCTCTCTCTCTCTCTAATGCACTCAAAAAGGCTTACGCTGTTAATTAAATTTATTTTTCTTTATTTGCCTTTCGCGGTTGGTCAGCTTCCGCTATATGCAGCGTCTACCACCTTGTGGCTAGTATTGCATGCATTTCTTCTTCTTTCGGCTTATATATACATATATTTTTTTCCGTATTCTTTTCGTTTGCTTGCTGCTCGCTGCTCGCTGCCTGCGCCAGCCACTTAATTTGCTGCCTTTATGCTTTTGTTCTGATATGCTGTGACTGAGCGACGTTCACTTAATTGGCTGCCAATTTATTTTATTTGCGCGAAATTGCAGTGCAACAACAAAACAGCAAAACAGCAAAACAAAAAGCAAACAGCAGCAGCAACAGCAGCAGCAACAGTAACAATATCAACAACAACAGCAACAGCAACAAAATAATAACTAGGCAACATGTTGCGCTCCCACACGCAGCTCCAATTGCAGTTGCAGTTGCCAGTTGCCAGTTGCCAGCTGCAGTTGCTCTCTGTGCTCTTCTCTCTGTTGTTGCTGGCTTGCCAATTAATACGCCGTTCTAATTTTTATGACATTATTAAGCAGCATCTCATGGCCATGATACTCGTAAGTTGCTTGGCTGGCGACATCTTCCCTGCCATTTATGTGCAGTTTACAAACTTAATTGTCGCAGCGACATCGACGACGACGACGACAACGACTGTGGCACAGCATGTTGCATATGCGAGATGCACCACAAAAGTAATACAAAAACATCTTTCTCATATTAAAGGAAAACCAAACGTTTTTTGCAATTTGCCGAAAAAATAAATTCAAAATTTGAATTTGCGTGCACAATTCTTGAAGCTTGCACAATTGCTGATCGATTTATTTGATTTTTAGTATTCATTGGTTTTGGGAACGTGCGTTGCCACCCTCGCTGCATTTACCAGCAACATCAGCAATATTACCAGTAGCGAGCATCACCATCATCATCATCGTCAGCATCATCAGCAGCAGCAGCATCATTGGCAACATGTTGCTCCCATTTATGTGTGAAGTTGTGCGCTCTCCACGTCCAGTTCCTCCTCTTTGTCGTTGTTCTCGAGGTTCTTGGTTCGTTTTGTCTGCATTCCTTTGCAGCTTCATTAATAATGCTTGTGTTGCTTTTGTTGCTGCCCTTTTTGCCACATGGCTCTTGTTGTGCTTTTGCTACTGTGCCACACACTCGGAAGAAGACGAAGGCCGCTCTTGCTGCAGTTGCCTTTCAGTTTTTGCCGTTGTTTGTTGTTGCGGCTACTGTTGGCCACTTGCCACTTGTTGCGCCTCGTCGCTGCTGATGCTGCTGCTGCTGCTGCTGCTGCTGCTACTGCTACTGCTGCTGTTTTTATTAATAATTGGCTTCAATGAGTTCCATAATTGTTTTGCTTTTGGACTTTTAATGATCTCGTCGTCGTCGTCTCGCTTGTTATTGTTATTGTTGTTTTAGGCTGGGCAAGTGGTAGTCATCAGTTTAGCAGCCTTGTCATCAGTAAAATTGCATGGCAAGTTTTGGCCTGGTTGCTGATGCGATCACTTAATTGTTGCTAATGTCGTATGTCTACATAGAAAATATTGCAAAGCTTTGGTCACATTCTTCCGATGCTCAGATCTTCGTTCATCAAGCACGTAATGTTAATTTTAACATGCGCTGCTCTGTGCACTTATATCTATGTAAATCTCACTCACTGTTAAATTGGCCAAATGGGAGCATTCGATTCTGGAGGCTTGACACACAATGGCAAAGATAGCAAGAAGAAGAACAATTGCATGTTGAGTCCTCGCTTCTAACATTTGCTGCCTTTTGCTGCTCTGTTACTAGTTTGTATAGGCAATTAAAGGCCTGCTGCGCTGCGCTGCCTACTCTCTCTCTCTCTCTCTCTCTGTGTCCCTCTCTCGCTCTCTATGGTTTATGTATGTATGTGTATATAAACATAGTTGTGTATCCCGCTCCATGGTAGTCGCCTGGCGCGTTTTGTGGCGTGTTAATTAACTCAATTACGATTACTCGTCGACGGTGGATGTGGACGACGTTGCTGACTGCACTTTTTGATAATTATAATATTTATAGCTGCCAGCCAGTCAGGCAGTCAGGCAGCCCAGTCATGGAATAAGGAAAAGAAATTTTCTTCGCTGCCGGCAGCGGCTGGAAAAACTCTAATTAAAGCAGCGACAACGGCAACAATAAGTGTGACCATTTAATTTTATGACATTATCATGTGCAGTTATGTATATACATGCATATGTATGTATGTATGCACATATATAAACAAACACACATCTATGTAAATGTGTGTGTGTGTGTGTGCGTGTGCGTGTTTAATGGCATTGCGTGCTGCCAAAAGGGTTGCCAGGCTGCTTGCTGCACTTAATTGCAGGCAAAGTCGCAACTGCGATACGCTTGATCTTGGGGCGTTTGCCAGCTTAGCGTCCATTGTAAATGGCATTACAAAAATTATATGGCTTAGCTTCGAATTTATGGCCAAAACGAACGCTTTGGCCACATGTGTGTATCATGTGTGTGTGTGTGTGTGTGTGTGAATATTTTGTGGAGCTCAAGCCAATAACAACCCCACCATCCATCCATCAGCGCTAGCACCACCATCATCACCCACAATACGATTCGTAATGCGTCAAGGGTTGCGCTTTGATTTAATTACGCAAATCATTTGCATGTGAGACCACCACACTCAACGGGGGTGCACAGCACGAGAGAGTGAGCAGGGGGTGGGGGAGGGGCAGAGGGAGAGGGAATTGGCTGCAATCTGTGCATGTGTGACTACCGAAAGTGGAATTAACAAATATAATTTGTCAGGCAGGCTGGCTGGCTGGCACTAGGGGCACAAAAGCTCAACTCAACTGGGTACATCTCTCCCACTCTCCACCGCTCTCCGCACATCACTCTACACTCTCTTGCACTCTCAAATGTCATTTACAATGTGCTCGACTCATCAACGTCAACATCAACAGCTACAACAACAACAACAACAGTCGCTGCCGCTGCTACTGTTGCTGCTGCTGCTGCTGCTGTCGACCTCTGCGTCTGAGTCTCAGGCAACGCTTTAAGTTGTCATGTTTTTGACAGTTTGTTTGCTAAATTGTTTTGTAACATGATTCAGACATAATGTTTTTATGTGAGCTGCTGCTGCTGCTGCCGCTGCTGCTGCTGTTGTTATTGTTTCTACAACAATAGATAGTATACAGTTGACAACAACAAAAACATGCAACGCTTTCAAGCGTGCAACATGTTGTCCATTAGTAAAAAAACAAGCAGCAGCAACAGCAACAGCCACAGCAGAAGAACCACATCCAGAAACGCAAACCAACTGTAGAAGGGCAGTAGCATATGCACACACACACACACACACACACACACACACACACACACACACACACACACATGAATAGTTACGTAGTTGCTCTAATGTGTTATGCAGATGGTAAGCGAGGCGAAGAGCGTTGCCAACAATGAAAAAAGAGCAAACACGCCAAGTCAAGATTGGGTTGGGGAAAGGGTGTTGGCAACCAGTGTTGCCAGTGTTATGTATGAATAATGATTCTGCAATTCCTTGAGTTGTGCCCAAGTATTTCATGCAAGCCAATCATCATCAATCTATTCAAATAATTTTGAATAAAACACAACAAAAATGTATTATTTCTCGGCAGTTTAGCGACAATTTTTCGGAATCTAAACAATTTTTAAAATTTGGTATTCAATCATGTTTCTACAGAAAAAATAATACTTTGACCAAGCATTTCCTAATTTGTGTTCGATTTATTATTATTAATTCAAGACTTCTGCATAGATCACTTAAGATATGTTTACTTCTGTCGAACAAAGAGCAAGAACTTTACGAGCCTCGTTCAGTGATCAGTGAAGGTCAAATTTGTCATACTTCATGCTAATGCTCGACAACCGAACTACTCCCAGTTGGGATGTGGTAGAGTATGCAAAGATTGAGTGATGCGCTTCTCTGGTTAAGTTGCTGCACAGCTGTTCTTGCCCCATCTCTCTCACTCTCTCACTCTCTCTCTCTCTCTATCTATCTATCTCTTTCTCTCTACTCGTTGCGGCTTAGTGACAAATTGTAAAAACCAATTGAAGCCAAATCCAATTGCCAGCCAGAGAGGGAGTGAGGAGGGATGGGTGGGCGGGGGGTTTGGTGTCTGGGAAATGGATTCAATTCAAATCGGTTGCAAGTTCCAGCGTCGGGCCAAACTCATTTCCTTCACAAATTTGCGGCGACTTCCGCTCAGTTGTTGGCATCAGCTTTGCCGCCGCACTGACAGCAATTGCTAATTTGCAATGCAAGCGACGCTAGGCACACACACACACACACACACACACACACCCCTCCACTTACCCCCTGCAGCAGTTGGCACACGCCACCACCCCTCCCCCCAGCGCTCCATCCGCCGCACAGCCCACAACACATCAGTTTAAATACTTGGCGAATAATTTTTCGTTTGATTTTTGCTCGTTTTTTGCTCATTGCCAACGTCTCTTTGTCCGCTGGCTTCTTCTTCGTCTTCGTCTTCGTCTTCGTCTTCGTCTGCGTCTTCGTCTGCGTCTTCTTGACATTTTCGTTTGTTGCTCTGCCAAATGCGAAAAAATGGCAATTAATTTTGTCAGTGTTGCATTTAATGGACCCACCTCTTGGGTCCGCAGCAGGCGGACGGCCGGACGGACGGACGGACGGGGTAATGTGGAGAGCAGGAGGAGCCAAGTGTTGGCCACCAACGATTGTCTCTCTGATTTGCTTTTGTGTGTTTGTCCTTGTTGTGCTTCTTGTCGTTGTCGTTGTCGTCGTCATTGTCGTTGTAGTTGTAGTTGTCGATATTTAATTACTTTTAATTGAACTTACCAGCTAAATACGACTAAGCTGCACAATTTACACATTTCACACGCGCCACAGATATGCACAGAACCATCAATAATCAGAAATAAGAGCAAGTCTGTCCATCTTTTTGTAGATCGGAGTTAATATGTTGATATTTAACTTAAAGTCTGCATTTGGAAGTATTATTAACAGTTAAGAATGATATCTTTTTAGAGTTTAGCCTGGATATCTTGCTAATACAAGTTTCTTTCACACGAGATCAAATATTTTCAAATGTTTTTCCTATGGCAGCTATATGATATAGTGGTCCAATTCAAAAAATCATAAACAGAAAAAAACACCGTATTCATTATTATTCAATACATTAAAAATGTCACAAAAAAAGAGAAAAATAATAAAAATAAAAGAAAAAGAAAACGCCTCGAAATACCAATTAATCTGAAGAACAACAGGCCCAGAAATGAAGTGCTGCTGGTGCCAAGGTTCAAATAGTATGCGTGAAACTGATTGCGAGTGTAGGGGAAATCAATGCCAGCTGAATCCAACTGAATGTGAAGGTGGCAACTCTGAAGCACCGCAATCTAGACACAAGACTCGTAAACCAAATTACAAGCCAAAGCGCTCTTCTTTATTTTTATCTAGATCTAAGCGGAAGTTCTTGCAACGGGTGGCAAAACTGAACAGTTGCATTAGTAATTGTGATAAAAAGCAATAACAATGAACAGTATTAAGCAATTGTAAGCCGTAAGCCCTTGAACGTTCGTAATACCAAAACAAAAATAAAAATTTAAAAAAAAAATAAAAAAAGTGGAGGCAATTTTTAAGCCTGTAGAAAAGCGCGTTGACAAGCGGCTCATAATTTGCGGCTTAATTAGCCTTAAAATATGCGCAAGGTTCATTTGCTGGCTGATTAAAATGCCTACTGGAATTATAGCTGATATAGTTTCGTCGTTGTTGCCAGCGCCAGTATTATTCTCTCTCTCTCTCTCTGTCTCTGTCTCTCTCTCTCTCTCTCTCTATCTATCTGTATATGTTGTCGTTGAATTTACGACAGCATTTTGGCACAATATAAAGCGTTAAAGCTTCCCAGAAAAGATACGTGACGTATGAAAATGTCACAAGTGCTACAATTAACGCTTAACGAGCACGCCAAGCAAACAAAGTTGCAACAAAGTTGCAACAAAGTTGCGAGCCTTGATGCTTGCTTCTTCCTCAGCTCCTCAACTCTCCACACCTGGTGAGCTTTCCATATATCTATATATATATATATATATATATATCACTTGGCGTGCTTTCTAATGATGAGCTTACGTGTGTTGGAAACGTTCGACAAACTTACCTGGAAAGAGACAAGAAATAAAATAAATATTCATTAAAAATGTTTTATTATTATTAAATGGATTGTCGAAACCATAAAAATAGCAGGAAATATTACAAATATAAATATAAATATATAAATTCGTCGAGTTTTATGTGCAATTTGTATATGATTTGCAAATATCTATCAATATTTCTATGATTTTATTTGCCAATTTTTATGTTGAGCTATTTCATCTCTAGCTGAAATCTCAAAAACAGGCTTAAACTCGAAATCGGGCTTAAAACACGGAAACCAGAAATCCTGCATGAGTAACTGGAGAGCCTGGATCCCAAAAGTGATGTACATGTGTTACTGTATGTACATACATCTGTCAATAGCACAAATCATCTTTGACACATCCATCAAGAGGCGGTGGCAGTGATTAGTATTAATGTGTGTCTGTGTCTGTGCCTGTGTCTGTGTGTACATATATGCAACACATGCATATGTTGTTGGCTGACTGCCAAATGCAACGAGCATTCATTCACACTGATTCCGACTCATTCATTTACATTTACATTTACACACACTCACACACACACACTCATAACACACACACACACACACACGCTGCTGCCCACATCAGTCGATCAATCAGAAAGCGTCGCCAACGCCGAGGAATATTATCAATTACATACATGCACATGTGTGTGCGTATGTGTGTGTGTGTGTGTCAGTGTGTGTGTATGCATATACATCCAGATGCAACTCAAAAGTCAGCTGCGATCTCATTTCTCACTCATTTTCACTCTTTCTATTTCTGCATGCTAAAAAAGCAAATAATTTGATTAATTTGGGGACAAGTACTTAATGCAGCGCAACAACAACAACAACAACAGCAGCAACAGCAGCAACACACTTAAAAAGCGCACAGAAAATAATTAAAAATAAACGCAATTGACCGAAATATGTAAGTTTTTTTTGAGTTCAAAACGAAACTTGTCACCGGCGTCGCTGCTGACGCCAACGCTGACAGCACGCCGGCTAATTGGCATGCCGCTGATATCTGTACATGTATACATACATACATACATACATGTGTGTGTGTGTAACTATGTGCATGCTCGCTCTCTCGCTCTAATAACACTCTTTCGTGCGCAATCGTTTTGCGTTTGCGCGCATTGCCATTTAAATTGTCTGGTTATTTCAATCGCTTCTCCCTATGCTAATTAGAGATATGCCATTGCGGCATTACAGTTATGTTGGCAGCTTTGCCCAACTCAGGCTTAAGCTCACGCTCATTAACCCAAATGGAGTTGAGCATGACTCACCCTGTCACAATCAGCGGAACAGGGTGTGTGCTGGCTTAACATAAAAGCTCAGCAACATTTCCAATAAATACCGTTACCTATGTATATGTAGTACATATGCTATTATCGTAAAAAAAAGAGCATAGAACTTGCGACTTTATTCGACACAGAGTTTTGTACCTAATAATCGAGTGCGCTGTTATTTGTTGCTGTTGTTGTTGCTGTTATTGTTTGCGGTTTATTGTTGCTTTTAGGTTGGGTGCTTAGCATTTTGATTACTTATGCAAGTTGGATCGCGGCACATTTACATTTAACAAGGCAACAGCAAATTTTTATTAACAATAAATCAATTGCGAAGCGATCGCAACAGGCCGAAGGCAATTCAATTAAAATATACATATATAAATAATAATAACAAAAACAAAACAAAACAAAAAAAAAGAAGAAAAATAGAGAATCGTGATTGCCCACAGAGAATTGAACAAATGTTGAAAAAAATATCAACACTAATTAGTTTGTTATTCTATTTAAATTAGACACACACACGCGCACACATGGTGAGGTGTGGGTAGGGGGTAGGGGAAGGGGCCGGGGAAGGGGAAGGGGAAGGGGAGGTGACGCCCGACCTCTAGTGACGTTGAAAAATTAATGAGAGCGCGAATTGTCTCCGTTCAGTGAAACTAATCGAATAAGAGGCCAGCAGAGAAGGAAAAAAAGATAAGTATAAAATAAAAATAAACATGGAAATACAATTTATAATTATAAATACACACACACACACACACACAGTGGGCAATAATAAAAAGCAACAAGAAGCAGACAAGCAGACAAGCACTCAATCATTTAATTGTGCGCTTTGCTTTTTAATTGCATTTGCTGGCAGCAATTTTTAATTACCAATTAATGCACTTGGGGCAGTTGCAGCACAAAAAGGCACTAAAAGAAAGCAATTGTGATTGCAAATGCAAAAGAAATACAATAATAAATAAATTAAAGCAAACGAGCAGATAAGCAAAAGGCGTTAATTAAAAAATATATTACAGACTCGACTTTTGACGATTGCCGTAAATTTCATTTAAATACACACACACACACACACACACACACACACACACACACACACACACACACACACACACACACACACACACACATACCTAATTAATTGGCATAACAACAAAACTAATAAAATCTTAGCATCTTAACATAGTTGCATAAATACATTAATTAATAAAAGTTGAGAGCCATCAAAATTGTATAAGCCTAAAAAACAATGTGGCTTCTTGATTCTTGACACATTTCGCCAATGCTACTGGCCTGTGGCAAATAAACTAAATCAAACTAATCAAAAACCAATCGCGGAATATCAAAAATATTTTAATGTCTTTAATTGAAAAAAAAAACAAACATTATGTAGAACAAACATCGAACAAACATGTACAAATCCTTCATTGTTTATATTGCGATCCACAAAAAAAACAACAACAATTTAAATATAGCACTACAAATTAGTCTGAAAGATGGCGAGTTATTGCATTTGTTGTTTAGTTTATATTTTCTTTTACATTTTTTAAAAAATCTTGAAAAAATGGAACAAATTGAAAGTCTTAATTAATAAATTGTTGATGTATTATACCAAAAGAATATGCACGCTAAATAGAAATTGTACCCAGAACTAAAATTGATAAAATTGCTAAAAAAAAAAAAAACATATTTAAAAATATACGGAAATAATAAAGGAAATAAATACAACAACTTGAAGCGAGTCTAATTTGATTGATAACTGCGAATAAAACTCACTTAAAGCTGTCATCATATGACTTTGTGTTAATATTGTTATAATATATAGTCAACTAATCAACAATTATGCACTTTCAGCTAGTGTCATTGTGACTTTAATGGGGTTGCCAACAGACAACACACACACACATTCTAATGACTTGCATTGTTGCTATTGAGTGCGTCAAACGATCTGCGCCAAATGGCGAGAGACGGCGGTGGTGCATGGTGCATGGTGCGGGGTGGGGGGTGAGGGGTGAGGGGATACATGCAGTAATTAGCATTACTTGTCACTTAAATAGGTAAAATCAAGCAATGCCAGAGGATCGGTGCCACCTACATACATATGTACATATTTACATACACACATACATACGTTGTACGTTGCAATGTGCAACGGCATGCGGCATTCAACTGGCTGCTAATTAGTGGCAAAAGAAAACTAAACTAAAGAACGCTCAACGCCCACGCGGATCTCTTTGCGATCTGCAGCCGTGGGCTGTTTGACTTGAGTTGTCGTTTGGGTTTTACGGCCTTTTGCATTTCGTAGTTTAGATGATAGGGTCTCCCTCTCTCCCCCTCTCCCCCTCTCTCTCACCCTCTTGCTCACACTGTTTGTGCGTGTGTGTGTGTGTGTGTGTGTGTGTGTGTGCCGTGGTATGGCCATAAATCTGAACCAGTCGCCTGTTTGCCTGCTTGGGTGTCGCTGTGTTCACTCATTAAGATGTGGCCCTGTTGCAAGCAAGTTGCAAGCTTCAATTCATGCCTAGTGGCAGCAGTTTCTTCTTCACCCTCATTCCCCTTTGCTGCCTTTTTGTTGTCCATACTCTTGTTGAGGCTATTATAATTTGATCGCTGCACATGCAACGCATTGAAGGAGACGTCTCGGATCCCATATATTATTATCATTATCCGATTCGGTGAAGAAATGCCTAGCATAGCTGTCAGAGTTGAATTTGAAGATGGACGCAGGTGTTATAATTTCTGATACACTCCAAGTCCTCCGTTCACAGCCAGTTGTGGAACACAGAGTAAAATCAGATTTGCTTAAAACATACACAATGCATAATAATATTCAGAGTTCAATTTGAATGCCAGCAGATGAACTGCAGTCTGCAAGGGTATGCAATCTTCGGTGTGCCCAAGACCGCTTTTCGTGCTGGTTGTCATAACATAATTAACGAAAATTGAAACAAGCGCAGCGGCCACATTGTGTTTGCTTAGCTGGCCGCCCAGTTGGGGATTTGTTGGCCATTGTCGCAGTTGCAGTTGCAGTTGCAGTTGCACTTGCACTTGCATCTCCCCCATTCTTAGCACAACAGCGTCTTCTCTGTCTTACATGGAGTTGCCTGCCTGCCTGCCTGCCTGCCTGGTTGGTTTGTTGGTTGGCTGGGCTGCCTGCCTGCCTGCCTGCCTGCCTGCCTGCCTGCCTGCCTGCTTAGTTGCTGTGTGTCACTGTAGGAATTTTAATGATGACTACTTTTAGACATACACGCCTCTCTGTTGCACCTACCCCCTCCTCCTCCTCCTCCCCACCCCCTCTCTCTTTGGCTGTGTCATGCTCATTCTCTCCGATGTGTGTAGACTTCTAAAAATGAAAAGCTTCTGCGCTTAGCCATTAAGTAACACTGTGCAACAACAATAACAGCAATAACAATAACAATAACAACAACAACAACAACAATAGCATTCTGTGCGTCACCTGATTGTTTCTCTTGTTAATTAACATGAAAATATATTTTTAACGAAATCTGCAGTACTTTCAGATATTTGTTGCAATAATCATTTCGAGACTTTGATTATTTTGTGGCTCAGGTGACAAACACTTCAGTATTTTATACAAACTTTTCACTATTATGTATTCCCAATTCCAATCGCAATCTGAAGTGAAAGTAAATCTATTCCTTTGACTGTGAACACAGTCGATTCTGAATACATTTTCTTGATCAATTTGCTCCAGTTTTGGAAAAGGCGACAGTTTTCCGTTTTTCAAAATTGTCCATCACCCAAAACGGAGATGGAAGAGTTCTGCGTCAATTGGGGAACGCCTAATAAGCAGAGGCAGCTTATTTCATTTAATCGATAATCGATCATCGATCATCGATAACCGCCCCTCCCGTTTCGCGAATATCGATTTGGTTGATCACAGTGTATTTTCGTACTGAACAAACTAATATCGCCAAGTCAATGAATTTAAATGCTGGTCGAGCTGCCGCCATTAGAATAATCTAACTTGTTTTTAATCGGATTGGGTTTTTCGTAACAAACGCTACTTGCCATCCGTATTCACTTTAATCGAGTATTCACATAGATTCATAATTTAACATTTATTTGTGCATTTATTGTACATCAGCAGGTTAAGAGACATTATCTTAGGTATATCGCTCAAACACCTTGAGCTTGGGTGAGCAAGTTTGAAAGGCGGAATTAAGATATATAAATAATAAAATAGAAATGCTTCCAAATATAACAAGAATCTATCTAAGATCGTTTTTCAATTATTTATTGTGCTTTTTTCGATTAGTTTTTGTTGTAATTTTCTTGCTGGTTTCCGATTTGATTTGATTTGATTTGATTTGATTTGATTGAATTCAATTAAATGTGTTGCACAGTGTAACGATGAAAATGTGTTAATACGTGGCAAGCTATTGCTTATCCCCAGAGCCAACAACCACTGGCGACAACCACGAAGAAGAAGAACAAGGAGGCGAAGGCGCAGAGGAAGAGGAAGAGGAAGAGTTCGCAGAGGACGAGGACAAAGTCGACGACGAAGGCGAAGACGCAGAAGACGCTTTACAACTCAGTTTGCGGCGCGCAAATATTGACTTAATTGTAGTAATGATGCATGTAGCACTGCTTATAGATGAAGTCGTTGTTTGTTGCTGTTGTTGTTGCTGTTGCTGTTGTTGTTGCTGTTGTTTCAGTGCTACGTGTGGCTGCTATAAATGCTAATGACTGCACTAAATGGCCCATTTGCGTTGCATTGTTTGTTGGCTTTTGGCATTCATTCATTGCAATTATCGAGTTGCGTTTGAGTTTAGTTTTAGCTTCAGTTTTAAGCGGAGTCTTAGTCTTGCCGGCCTCTCGACGCAATTCTCGCAAGCGGCTGCCGAGTTGTAATTAAAAAAAAAAGAAAAAAAAGCCGGGGTATAAACATCGTTGTCAGACAGGCAGACAGGCAGACAGACGGTAAAGCTGGCTAATTGGCAACTGGGTGCCCGAGTCAGCAGTTGCCAGTTGCTGCCAATCCATGGCCTGCATCGATAATTGGCAAAACGCTAACTGCGATCTCTGCAAGAGCACAGAGCTGCCTGGCTAACTCGCTGGCTGGCTAACTGGGTGCGTCTCTTAGCCAGGCCCAAGCACTACTCCAACCAACTGATGAGCTGAGCTGAGCTCAGCTGAGTTGAGTTGAGTTGAGTTGAGCTGAGCTGAGCACATGGCGCGATGATCTATTCCGAGATCCCAGGAGTATCAACCCAATGGCGAAACTCAATGCAATCCCCATTCGAAGTGTTCCTCATCTAATTAACATCGTGCTTGCAGCCAGACACAACTTTTCAAATATATATGGCAAGATTAATGTCAAGCTAATATCCCCAAATTCAAAATCCATTTACCACAGATTAAAAACAGTTTATGGTTTTTAAAAAAGGCTAAGAAAATAAAAGATGCAAATGAAATTATATAAAACTAAAACAGATTAATTAAATTAAACATTTGACATTTAAAAAAATAAATAAATCAAAAAATCCGAAAGAATATTTAAAATACTTTCGTAAGCGGAAGTTGACAAGTTAAACAGTAAATTTAGTTTTACTTGCTGAAGTGTCAAATTAGCAAGTTAAGAAACAAGATTTTTTGGTTTGCCGACAACTCGAAGATGTTAGTTGTATATGGGCAGGCCAAGTACATGATAACAATCAAACTGAAATATGCCTCTAAGAGAAACACACACACACACACACTCACACACACACACACTCACACACACACACACACACTGCTTATGCACTGGCACTGAGTATTTATGTCTCATTAACGAGTACGTATTGAGGGGACGAGCTGTATTATAAAAGTGAGGGTATTTAATGTTCATCATGCCGTTGCTAATAGCTCTTGTTATTCGTTATATTTGTCGACCGTCGTAAGTGTTGACTTGAGTGTAAATCGATGTAATCAAAAGAGCAACAAATCGGAGCAACATGCAACGCAACGCGACGCAATCAGCGCTGACTCAGTTCAAATTTGCCTTTCTCTGTCCAATTTGAATAATATGCATTTTAAATGCATATAGTACACAAACTTTAATATGTTCGCTGTTCAATCAATAAATCATGTCAATTTACATGTCGTTTTTTGTTTTCTTTTTCTTTCTATTTTTTGCTGTTTTGATTTGTGTTTTCCAATTAAAAATTGCGATTTAATCACACCTAAATTAGATTAGAGAACACAGCTCACTTAATGGCTATACATATAGAGACGTATATCATTAATCAATCGGAATCCGAATCGGAATTTTAATCTACATCTGCATTAGCGCAATGCCTGAAACCTGTCATTAAATAGCTAATTTCAGCTAGTCAGAGTTTTTTCAACTTGCTGCTCATCAATTGTTGCCTATTGGGGTCAGGGGTGAAGGCGCCTATTAAAACAGCAACAGCTGTTTTGACAGCACTTTATATGTTTGAATATATTGTTTATATGTGGTACACAAATACATACAAACATACGTACGAGTATGCATATAGGAAATGAGAATTGAATACCATTAATATTGGGTCATAAATCAAGTTTGGAGCTGCAGCCAACTTAACTTCCTACTCAAATATCAATCTGGCAACGCTGCCAAATTAACCTTGCTGTGGGCAAGGGGCAAACTGCACTTTTGTGTGAAAAATAAAACGAATTTTCATCTCGTTAAGTTAGTTAAATTAAAAATTCAAATGTTGCCGTTAGTTCGACTTAAACCATTAATAATTCGACTCGAAAGATTGCGCAGTGGATTTAGTTAGGCAAAACTACAATTAATCAGATTAAAAGACCATACTAAATGATGCTCATTAGCTCAAGAAACAAGTGCTACACACACACACTATGAGCGAAATGCGACAAATATGTTCGAACTCGAAATCAAAACAAAAACACATCAATCAAAACACAACTAAATTAATCAAAATAATTCTCTCTCTCTGTGTGTGTGTGTGTGTGTGTGTGTGTATTGTCACGCAATTCGCCAGCGACAACTTTGTGTGCTGAATGCAAAATTCAAATAGCTGATACCAAAAAAACACACACACACACAGAAAAAAACAACAAAAAGCAAAAAACAAAAAAACATTGATGACTGGCAACATTGTCGGGCTTTTTAAATAGGCTTAATTAAAATACATAAACATTGTTGTTGTTGCTATTTTAGCTGTTCGTGTAATTGTCATTATTGCTGTTGGCAACAGCTGCTAGGCGTGTTGTTCTTGTTGTTGCTGTTGCTGTTGCTGTTGCTGGTGTTGTTGCCACGCCACTAATGCAATATGGTTCAGCTGCCAGCGCCCCGAAATGGTCTAATTAAAGCGATCGCCGTTGCCTTCGACGGGCCAACCAACCAATGTGATGCCCCGATGCCCTGTATATGGATGTGGATGTGGATGCACCTTGCATGCAACGCCTTCAGGGGGTAGAATTGCACTTTGTTGCAGTTGCAAATCTTCGATATGACTATATATGCATGTGTAGGGTATGTAAATGTATATTGTAATATTAAGAGAATATTTTTGTTCCCTTTTAGTTCTTGTTGTTTAATGACCCTTTAATGAGTGCGTTTAGTTTAGTTTTAAGCTTTATACAGGGCATTAGCTAGTCGATTTCGAATTTCAGTCTGGCAACACTTCAAATTTGATGCTTGTTGCTTAATTAAAGCAATCAAATTTAAGAGCAACCGTCGGCGCTGTAAACAATTTGTGCCAATTGTTGTTGCTATTGTTGTGCATTTTGCTATTGTTATTAATCTTATTATTGTTGTTCTTGTGGCTGT